>NW_003303617.1:12782-15306 GCF_000142945.1 Phytophthora infestans T30-4
TTCGACCACAATCCGCCCCCCTTTTGGTCCCAGAATTAGGCTCGTTTTATAACCCAACGACTTAGGAGCAAAAGAGTCCCCGGTAGTACTCCGCGATCGGTTGGAATATCTTTTCCGGATAGACGCCTGGCTCACCCGTCGCCCGAACTCAGCTGAAGAAATCGGTAGAGATCCGTAAACGGCTCCATTCCTCCTAGATATTGGTTTAGAAGCCTAGGTGTTAATAGGGGGAGCCAAAAAGGCTCCCCAGAAGATACAGAGCCAGAATTTTCTTCAGTTCAAGACACGGGTACACTTTTTCGGTAAGTTCCTGCATTAGGGCTGGATTATCCTCGCCGTCAGTACTCGAGAAGGATAGCTTGTATGGTATTGACTGGTAGCGCCAAGAAGATTAGGTCGTTCCGGGTAGGACAAAGTCTCCCTACGCGCGAAAGAAAAGCCCCCGCATACTCAGCGGGCCGGTACGTCGGATAGCCCGGGTGCCGTAACACTTCTAGCCGAGCAGCCTCTGCGCTCGGTGACCTGTAAAAGCGCTCGCGCGCCGTCGTCCATCCTTTGGTGGAGGGCACAGGGTTGTGAACGAGCTCAGCCGAACCAAACTCGGCGGAGCCTCGGAAGTGATCTGGCTTGGTTAGTTGGAACCGAGTGGAAGCGAGCCACTCGTCTGTCCCGGAAGGGCCGAACCGCGAGGGGACCACCCTCTGCGCAGGCCATACAACCGCCGACCTAACTCGGCGATTTGTTGTGGTTTGTGTAAGGAATCCACATCTGACGGTATTTGTGTATTCTACTACACCACAGTAGCGTGCCAATACCACCAGCAACCCCGAGAATATATGGAGCAACCACTGTGCATAGGTTGAACCATGACCACACGTACAGCCCCAGCTAGGCAGCAACCACAGTTCCATAGCACAATCCGATTAGCCAGCCCACATCAGGAAGAAGCATATCAGGTAAAACGGGAATGCCCCCACCGCCATCGCCAGTACAATCCCGACTCAACCGAGAGTCAGGGCTAGATCGGCAAGAAAGATCACGATTGTGATGACTCCAATGACCACAGCAACGGTTAGAAGGTGAAATGCCACCAGCGCGCTTGATCGTTTTAACAGCGGCTTGATACTGCAATATTTTAGGTGTTCATCGCTGCAACCACTTTTTTGGTTTTCCGGGAAAGCTTACGCAAGCTTCGTCCGCAAGTCTCGACCAGCAACGTGGATGTGAGCCTGATCACTTGGCAGTGCCAGTCTCGACCAGCAACGTGGATGTGAGCCTGATCACTTGGCATTGACAGTTCGATTCAGTAGGAGCTTGTTTCTTGCTTGGAAATTTGGATATGAGACTGAAGTCAAGATGCTGTAAGGTGAAGCCATCTAAACTAGTTATATGGCTACTCTTTTGATGATATCGGTATATTGATTCATCATATTATTAAAAACAAATAGTCCGAAAGGTCTCTATTATTAGAGACCTTTTGGAGCGTGTGCACGTTGTGAGTTGCAGGATTGGTACGCATAAATAATGCAAAATTACCCCTGTTTAGTAATCACATGCATCGTTCCAGCAAAGCTTTCAGCAAATATTGAGAAAGGAGAGCCTCTATTCTGCATCTTTGCGGGGGTTTTCATGCCGCTAGAAAATGGGGGTTTTCATGCCGCTAGAAAATCATATACCCCCCCCTGATCCGATTATATTAAAAATTTCGTAGACCACAGCCACAGGAAGATCAGTGGGGATTTGCGATGCGAGGGCAGGAAGGACCAACCCTGGGAGCTACCACAGCCTCACTTGCTACCGACGATCTTGCGTGCGTGTCCCCGTGTAGCGCAACCAGCAGCAAATCGGCAGACAGCTGGGCAACGAGTGAGCATCTCGTGCAGCGTGATGACGATACGGGCAGCAGCGGAGAGGGAGAATTGAACGAAGAGGGGGTCCTCCATGAAAGGGTCTCGTATAGCCAAGATGATGATACTACAAAGACGTAGGCAAGCACCAAATGTCTTGCCTGCAAACAAAGCATTTGATGCGCGGAGCACATCGACTCCGCAGACGTTCCGTAAGCGGTTCGTGCCAGATGAGGACTATATCTTAGCCGTTCAAGTGAACAAGGATACGCCTTTTATGGCAGAGCACGGGTCCATTTAGAAAGGTCTCAGATGCTTGCAGATAATCTTAATGCCTGTCCTTACTTCTACATGAAGCACATCACGGGTCAGACAACCCAGGCAAGATGTCATAAAATTGTTAGCAAGTTTCGTGCGTGGGAGAAGCAGTCGGCCGGTTTTGTAGGCTGTGCTGAGCAAGCAACACCTTGCATTCGTGTGATGACTGGATTAGTATCGATGCTGGCTGATCGGGCGCGAACGTTAGCCGAGAACGCTTCCGTAAATGCGGACATCGTGTGTTCTAGAGCCCGGGCAAGCGAAGTTGTTCGGGTGGCTGTAGTATCGGATTAAACTTGGTAAACGGCGAGTGAGTGATAACGCTATCCAAAACAAAGAAGACAGACCAAAGACATTGA
>NW_003303617.1:17032-19747 GCF_000142945.1 Phytophthora infestans T30-4
TTAGGAGCAATGATCACGGTAAGTACTCGGCGATCTGTCCGGATATGCTATCCGGATAGCCGCTGAGCTCAACGGTCGCCGGAACTCAGCTGAAGGGTCGGTAGAGATCCGAAACGACTACATTTCATTAGATATTTGTATGAGAAGCATAGGATTAAATAGGGGGAGCCGAAAGGGGTCCCAGAAGATAACAGAGCAGAATTTTCCTAGTCCAAGACACGTGTACACTTTTCCGGTAAGTCCCTGCATAGGGCTGGATTATGCCTGCCGCCAATACTCGAGAGGCATAGCTTGTAGAGTATTGACTGGTAGCGCCAAGAGATTAGGTCGGTCCGGGTAGGACAAAGTCTCGCTACGCGCGAAAGAAAGTCCCGCATACTCAGCGGGCCGGTACGTCGGATAGCCCGGGTGCCGTAACACTTCTAGCTGAGCAGCCTCTGCGCTCGGTGACCTGTAAAAGCGCTCGCGCGCCGTCGTCCATCCTTTGGTGGAGGGCACAGGGTTGTGAACGAGCTCAGCCGAACCAAACTCGGCGGAGTCTCGGAAGTGATCTGACTTGGTTAGTCGGAACCGAGTGGAAACGAGCCACTCGTCTGTCCCGGAAGGGCCGGACCGCGAGGGGACCACCCTCTGCGCAGGCCATACAAACCGCCGACCTAACTCGGCGATTCGTTGTGGTTTGTGTAAGGAATCCACATCTGACGATATTTGTGTGTTCTACTACACCACAGAATCCCTCTAAAGGACTTCACGACTTGTCGTAAGAAGCCCGAGAACCGGGGTGGTCTCTACCCTCTCTGAGGCTATCCCTGGATTCTTCCCGAGAACTGTCCCAACTGGAACTCATGTGAGGACATATTCCGGTCTTGGGTGGAGTCTCTCAGCTACTTACCCTCGGAGTTACGGAAACTCCATGAAGATCAGCTGCTGTCCCGCACCCTGGACCGGCGTGATCTTCGTGTTCGGTTTGCCCACTTGGTCAGCAAGCGCATGCTGCCAAGGGACATCCTGAAGCGTGCGGCTTCCAGCGCTCATGATGAGCGCGAGTACGGTGTGTATTCAACGTCCGTACCTCGTTCGGGCAAGAAGCCCCGGACTACTTATGACGTTGCCACCGCTTCTGTTCTCAGATTGCGACAGCCTTCGGGAAGTCAATCAGGAGCCGTTCAATTGGCCCCCACGAGTTCTCGGAGTGGGCATAACCCCTCCACTTCACGAGGAGCTGTCGCTTACCGCGAAGCCGTTGCTCCTGGAGGATCCGCTCCACGTGGAAGTGGACTTCTCCATTCCGGTCAAGCAGGGGCGGAGGTGCCCTCGTACGAGTACGAGTACTCGGCGCCTCCCGAACGCCACTCTCGTCCGAGTGCTCCGGCTGCGGGTCCGACACAGGGTCCTGAGGTTGACCGCCTCCGTCAACGTGTCCTCGTGCTTGAGATTGCACTTGGCCTTAGGACTGGCGGTGATGCTGCCGCCCAGGCCGGGAATCAGGGCGAGCTCGCTCGTCTTGCGGGCCGCCTGGACCTGTTGGAGCGAGTGGTCGCGATCCTGCATCCGCGGGTAGATCGACGGGCCTCTTCGTCCGATCTGGACGAGGCCTCTCGCATGATCCGACGGATCGAGGCTCTGTTGCCACGTCCGGAGACGCCTGCGGCACACTCCCAGACGTACGCGTATGGTGCGTACCCGGCGTACTCAGCGTACTCGGCGTATGGCGCCGGGGTCCGTTCGTATGGAGCCCCTCCGGCGTACGGTCTTGACCGCAGCCTTGCCGTCCCGACCGAGGCTTGGGTGCCTGCTCCGACGCCCTCGTCGACGACTGTGACCGGGCCCTCGCTTCGAGGAGCTGGGTCAAGGGGGGTCTGCGAGTCAGCAACCCCCTGCGGGTCAAAGTACCGCTTAAGACGTCCGACATAGAACGTCGGGTGCGTCGTCATTGACTTTGGAAGGTCGATGGTGTACGACGCACCATGTCTGGCCAGGATTGCTAATGGTCCGATGAAGCGGTGCTTCAGCTTGTTGCTGCCGACAGAGCTGACAGTGTCAAGAGGTAGGTTCCTCGTGTCTAGTAACACTAAGTCACCAATCTCAAATATACTTAAGTTTCCTCTTCCTTGTTTGTCCGAGTACTCCTTTTGTTTATCTTGGGCCGCTGCCATGGCATCGCGGACCCTGCTGACAATGTTCAGCTTGGTATCCATAAAGGATTCCACCTGTTTCCGCAGCGAAACTGGCCTCACATCCGAGACCTGGGAGGAAAGGGCTTTCCGAGCCTCTCCCCCACTTAGAATAGAGGAGTCAGTGTTTCCTCGAAGAGTGAGAGGCACTCTGGGGTGGCGGAAGCCGTTCAAGTAGAACGGCGTGAACCCCGTGGACGCGTGCACCGCGTGGTTGAGCGCAAACTCAACAACTGGAAGCTGCGTCGACCACGTACGTGGCGCTGCCGCGCACACACTGCGCAGAGTGTCCTCGAGCACTCGATTGACGCGCTCTGTTTGGCCGTCTGTCTGCGGATGATCCGCAGTGGACCATCTGCAGACGAGTTCCCCAGTAAAGGGAACAGCGTTTTTCCAAAACGCAGCAGTGAACCCGCGGTCTCGGGGCCCGAGACAGCAGTCGCGGAGAGCACGGGGATAGCAGGATGACGACATCAGCTATCCAACGTTGGGTTTGGTCCCCGCGCACGCGGGGCCGGGTAGTGGAGGACAGAAGGACAGA
>NW_003303617.1:45226-50551 GCF_000142945.1 Phytophthora infestans T30-4
CGTCAGCAGCACGACGGATATACTGTGGAGCTTACACGAGGACCCTCGGTGAACCGCCGATCGCCTTGCCATTAAGAAATGAGGCGACACGCAAGATCTACCAATGAATGGCCTTCCCGGGACAGCAATAGCCGAAGTGGATAATAAATTCACGCGTGCAGCTGTAGCGACCAACGAGTGTAAAGAATATGCAGCACTACATGCGTTGTGTAACGCTCGCCATCGGGTACATTATCGCCAAGGAGATAGACAAGTAACTTGATGCACTTCCTCTATCTACGCGGTCTACGTTTACACGGCTAGCACCACCAACGCTTACTCGCACTGTCAACGATGTAGAACGGACAGACTGCAGAGGCTCAGTTGGTGCACATTTCTTCCATTCTGGGCGTGTACAAGAAGGACATCTGCGTGGTTCGTTTTATTGTTGGTGAAAATTGCGCAACCAATTAAAGTATCGCAACGAGACTGGTCGCCCCGCTGATTGACCGCGAAGCCATCGCTTTAACCTCGCGGTTAATCTTTTACTCAGAGTTATCAAACTCAGATTGATCTGATTCAAAACCTAATGATTCAGCTGCGTCACGTAAAACCCGCAGCTGCGCTAGTTAAGGTGACTAGCTACACGCCAATCAAGACCAATTTTACACGATGGTCGTCAACGCTCGAGATCTTGGAGTGCTACAAGATTCAAGATGCCATCATGACGGTCGAGGAATTAAAAAAGCATTTGCCTCGCTGCCACGCACACCGCCGTATCACCAGCGCGGTCGAGAAACTACGCGATCTGACCAGCGTATGTGTAAAGATCTAGGTGAAAAAGGCACTCTCGCTGAGGTTCGACTGCTGTTCGATGCGTGCGTGGACAAGTAACTCGTCATGGCTGACCACTTGTCACCTTCTGCTGATATTGTTCACTCTCCTCAATTTGAATTTGCTATCGTGAAGCGTCAAAATGAGCTACACCTACCCACGAGTGAGCAGCACGCAGTGGAAGACTCCGTTAATCCTCCTTTGGCATCGCAAGTTGACCAGGCAAAAAAGGTCGACTTCGCCACATCCATTCTGCAGGATGCCAAGACCACGTCTTGCCGGCCACTCTGCTGTGGAGTAATATTCACCTCTCCTCTGCGCTCCTTTAACAAGTAGCACTTGCGAGAGACTCTTCTGTGGGTGCAAACTTGCCTTGGCATCGCTACGTGCGTCGACACTACCGACCAGCTATCGCTACGTGCATCGACACTATCGGCCAGCTATAAAACTGTCATGATTCAAAGTGCTAATCGTAGCTTGTGGAGCTGCAGAGCACTGTTCGGCTTTCCAAAGAAGTAGTCAGGACTATTGTAGCCATGGCTCACTAGCAATACATCGTAATTTTTGCAATCACTATTATTCTTCAGCGTTGTACTGTGGTCTTTATGCACATATGCCCTACGTAACGCTGTCTATTGTATTTCCCATGACTTGACATCGAGGACCGGTTGATCCAATGAAGTTGATCGGGTCCGTACACTAGATTGATCTTGGAAGGTATAGTGCTTGTCGTGGCTGAAAAAGACGAAAATAGTGCTTGATATATCTATATACAAATTCCTGTTGTGTGGCGTATGATGATATACACTACCAGTCCGACTAGGCGCCACCCAAAACTGGCATAAGGGCAGATACCGTATTTCGCATGTAGAGAGCTGCACCCTCATATGAGATGCACCTAGATATTGACCAATCACATTCGGCTATCTTGAATTGAGGAAATCGCATGTAGAGAGATGCACCATTCCTAAGCCAACCAAGTCTTTGCGGCAAAATTTGCGCCGGCAGTCGGTCATTTGCCATGTCACGCACGAAGCCTCGCCCAGTGGGCAGACCTCGTGTCGGTGGTAAGGGACGCCACCAGACCAAACACACGGTCAAGGGCATCACGGTGCAGAAGAAGCTACGGGTACAAGAAGTGCGACTTGCGTCTCGACACCGACTGCCTTGCGGCTGCGTCTTTGGTGGAGGAGTTGCAGCGACTATCGCTAGTAGGGTTAAGTACTGACGAAGATCACGATTTTGATAGATGGCTCACCGCAGAGGAGGATGGCAACGTGAAAATGTCTATTTTCCTATTGTAAACTGTAATGTTTTCGTTCTTTGCAGCATCTTTGGCAAAAAGAACACTATGAGAAGCTGTCTGCATAAACTACAAAGCCTTCATTTCTCAACCAATGACGAATGGCGCAGTAGAAAATCATTCAACAAGTTCAGACGAAATTTTAATTTTTTGTCGTAAAACTGTCAATTTAAGCGATATTGTCTGGCGCTTCCATGATATGCTACAATACCGAGCGCATATAGATGCCATGTTGAGCGCACTGCGACTTTCTTCAGGAATAAGATTTGTAGTCTCTTTAAGCTTGGAAGCATATGTATAAAAAGGGCAGTTACTTTCGACGAGAGCAGATTTACCCCCAATCTTTCTTTAACTACATCCTTCCCGAAAACCACACGTAGACGCTATGCGAGAATTTTTATGAAGAAGAAGAATGACTTGACAGTAGCACATTTGAAATACTTTCGAATGTAACCTTCCAAATTATGCAGTTATCCGGCAAGAAGGCATTTGTCATGGTTTCTCTATTTTAAGTATATCCGTAATAGCAGACAATTTCGAAAGTTGTCTGAAGCAAGTTAAGCCTACCTAGCTAGATCCGAATGTCTGAATACACTGTGACACTGGCCTTCCTACTCTACCACTTATTGTGCCATGGCCATACCCCGCTTGGGCCTCCGGACTAAGGACTCTTTATTGACATAAATTGGGAGAGCATGTGGAGTTTTAAGATCTCTGTAGTATTATAGGCCAAATCTATGTGGGCTGTTAATCTATATTGAGATTAGCGACATAAATTTTCCAGCCATTAAAACACTCTGTGAACGATGTTTTAACATTAAAATCTAAAAGGCAATTAACAGCGAGAAATGCAGCAGTTATAGCGGTTAACGCGGAGCGCGTAGATTTTGGAGTTTTCAGGGGTCACACCGTTTACAATCTGGCCGTGAACACTGACATGATATCTTCCTTACACAAAAACTATATTCTCAGAATTCTATAAAACAATCCCAACTTTTTAGCATAACAACGGAATGTCTGCCTAATTGTACAGCTGTACACCACGGACTCAGTGCGATGCACGACATCAGTGCAGCTACTTGTAAAACGAATAGCTTGCGAGAAGATTTTTTTAATATTGCTGAAATTGTCTGTCATGACCCCCCCCCCTCCGTCCCTAAGTAAAATTGTTGTCAATTTATGAATGAAAAAGAGAATCAATGTACATTAGTGCAGCTTGTTACACCTCGTCACAAAAAGCTGCAGCTTCGGTGCAATTAACCGGAAGTGGTCGGTAGCATCGCGCGGCCCGGCCAAAATCTTTTCAGCCTTTACGAAACCCTTGACAGCACCTCTTCTGCAATTGCACCCCACAAATCCACCACGATGCGGGAGACCAACGCCTTTTGGTTTTGTAGAAGTGCTCGGCAAGTCATTTTCATCGAAATGCTGATGATATAGAGATCTTAATAGTGAGGACTATAGCAAGCGAGACCGTGCTAATATAAATGAAAGTAATAAAACTAAAACCTCTTGCAATCTTTGAAAACTTTATTGACGGTAGCATCCGTATGCAGGATTATCCCTTTAATACCTGAAAGCACAGCGCAAGCTTAGTACGACACTCCTTTGAAGTACATGGCGTACGTACGCTTTATTATGCGTCTTTTCGACACCCAGCAAAGCAGTCTGTACTTTGTTACCGAGGGCTTTCATCCTTGAGAAAAAATAAAATTAATAAATAAAAGTAAGTATTGAATTGATTTAAAGTCTCAATGTCCAATCTATCATCATGCGCGCATCGTAAAAAGCACTGCGCTGCACCGTATGCTCATCACCTTCTGCACCAGGAACAGGATTCCACATCTCCGCTGCTACACATACATCTGGAACACCGGTAGTAATAAATGAAGGGAGTATGTGGCCGGTCGATTAAGCACCCAGAAAAAAAACACTGCTACACTAAAACCATTTACTGCACTTCCTATTATCGTAGTTTACAATTGTAGAAATTAACAGATATAAACGGTTAGTAGGCGGGTATAGATTAAACAGCTGCTTATTTTATTAGCTCAGTTGGCGCCCCAGCAAGCGCAATTGTTATCCTTTCGCTCACGTCAATGTAGATAGCTGTTTTGTGACGGGGCACACGATCAAGTTGCAAAATGCTGAAAAGCACATGCAACGGAAGAGCACACATCCATGAAGCCATTGGGGAAAATATAGTCACCAGAGCCATGGAGGGGAAATTAGCAATTGTTATCCTTTCGCTCATGTCAATGTAGATAGCTGTTTTGTGACGGGGCACACGATCAATTTGCAAAATGCTGAAAAGCACATGCAACGGAAGAGCATCCATGAAGCCATTGGGGAACATATAGTCACCAGAGCCATGGAGGGGAAATTACTGAGCCCCGGAGCTCGATACTACGGTAGAGCACGAAGCATGGCCGACGGATCAACCGCACCACCACAGGATTTCACCTCAATACGAGACCACGAAGCCATACCGCGGATTACGACACTACGGTAGAGCACGATAACACAGGTGACAGGTGTATACTCGATATCTCAGACGACAGAAATACACCACAACATCACGATAGAATGGTTGACGGAACCGCACCAGGAAGACACCGAACCCACGGAAAAGCACCCATCGGCGAGGGTGTGGCGATGGGATGCTATGACCCACGAAAGATTATTGACCACGAAATGTGTGGAGACCACGAAAAAAATTAAAAATATGAAAGAGGACCGTACAGCGGACACCTTATCTCCAACAGACCATGCCACTCCGTCGCGTAGCGTCGGCGAGCGGCTAGTCGCTCCTATCTAGTGGAGTGTGGTGTGCGTCCTTCCGTCCGAGGGTTGGGTTAAAAAAGGGGACGCAAATTACGTGCGTTCCACAGGCTGCCGAGCGCAGCGAATGCGCCCCTTATTGGCAAAAGCTGACATTATGTGGTGTACACATTGTACTTTAATGCACCGCTCAATTTTCTTCCATTTTCAAAACAGGAATCCGCGAAGTGCTACACCGAGTAACGTACGCTGCATGTGTGCGTGTTCGCTAGCATTAGTAGGCTGCGCCGAGGTGCATTCACATTTGAGAAGGTGTTAAAAGCTGTTAATGATAGTTTCGGGTCTAGAATAGTCCTTTTACTAGCTATCGCTAAAATCAGAGTATATATTGTTAAACAATGGCGAATTTAAACTTTGGACTACTTTTA
>NW_003303617.1:55913-59140 GCF_000142945.1 Phytophthora infestans T30-4
CAACAAACTTATTTCCCAACATTCGTCACTTGTCGGTGACCGCTTACGCCGTAAAAGTAGAGAGGGAGGTCCGCTGCCAAGCTTGGCCGATTGGAAATTGCCCCGCGTTGCGTTGCCCGCAGGAATCCACTTCCCGTACATGTCGACGGTTTCCCGAAAGCAACGATGACTTCCTTGTAATTTTGATAATTACGCCGTTGACTGCTTCCTGGGTATGCCGTGGTGAACGCGCTATTAACCTAAAGATTGACTGGTTGGCAGGGTCGGCTCAAGCTTCGCAGTGATTATGACGTGAGCGAGGTGTTCACGCACCTCCTGGTCGCCCAGAAGAATTGGCCTCACGTCACCATCGTCGACCGGTCATCACGGCGCATGTTGTGCGCAGAGTGAGCGATGGCCCTCTCTTCACATCTCGCAGACGAACGAGATGGCGGCCGAGCAGGGGCTCCCGTCAATTGAGTCGGTGGTCGAGCAGTTGGCGCTACCGCTGAACACTACCGCGGTCGAACAGGGGTCCCCGCTAAAGGCGGGGGGGGGGGGAGGGGGGGCATCTCGTCCAGCAAGAGCGAATCATCATCATCGAGTTCGCATTCGAGGCGATGCAAAAGGAAGTCGAAGCGCCGTCGACTGAAACCTCGCCGATAGCCCGTACCAAGTGACAACTTACCGACGGAGTCGGTCTGCGTGCCTGAGTATGTGGAAGGTACCTCCGGTCGCCGACGAGCGCTCAAACTTGCAAACCCACCTCGAGAGGCACAGTCGATTTCTCGACTTCCAGGTCTTCCCTGAAAGAACTTCCTTCGCGGCCTCAAGGTCGATGAAATTGAACAGGTCTTCTTGATCGCCGACGCCGATTCAGCGTCGCTCAAAGTAAATGCAGTCAGTGTCGACGACGCTACTCCGCGTCCAAAGAGCGCCGAACCGAAGTCGACCTGCGAGGAGCGCTTCGCAGCGCAATCTTGGGAAGCACTACGCGAATCCGGCAACCCAGTCTACGAGTCCGCCTGCGAATATGAAGATGTCTTTCCGGATAAGATCTCAGCTAAGCTACCAGCTGACCGAGAGATTCGCCACGAGATCGATCTCGTGCCCGGCTCGAAGTATTGTGTGACGGAGAACAGGTCCAAGTTATCGATGACTTCTAAGAGAGCCGCCGCAAGGCGGGTCATGTACGTGAGAGCACATCGTTGCACTTCAGTCCGACCTTCTGTGTGAAGAAAGCCACGGGTGGGTGGCGCATCGTCCATGCCTTCAACATGCTGAACGACGCTACCATTCTGCTCAGACGCCGATTCCTCGGAAGGACATGGTGCTTGACGCAATGTCGGGTAGTGAGGTCTACAGCGCCATCGACTTGACCGAAGTGTTCTATCAAATTCTCATAAGGCTGAGTGACATACCGCTCACAGCGGTAAGCACTCCCAGTGGTATGACCTGGGAGTGGCTTGCTATGCCACAAAGGTTGAAAAATGCCCTCGCCTCGTTCAATCCCATGATATTCCATGTGCTGCGCCCGCTCCGCGATCTCGCACCGAGCTACTGTGACGACATCTTCGTACACCGTCGCGCTGAGGGAGGACCCAGCGCGATCGAAGTTCACTTGAAGCATCTGAGGCAAGTCTCCCAAGTGATGCGCGAAAACAAGCTGTACGCAAACTTGAAGAAGTGCATATTCTGTGCGCCGGGGATTCCGGTGCTCGGCCGCTTGTGAGCAAGAACGGCGTACGCGCCGACCCCGAGAAAGTGACGTCGATATGTGCGTGGCCTACGCCACAGAATCTCACTGAATTGTGTCAGTGGCTGGGTCTTGCAAATTATCTCCACAAGTCCACAAAGCATTACGCCAAATTGATCTAGCCGCTTTATTCGCTGTTGAAAAAAAAGTGTCATGGTCGTGGACTTTCACCCATCACGCCGCCTTCAACTCGGTGAAGAAGAGTCTCGCCGAGGCATCAATCCTCGCGCTCCCGGATGACTCGAAGCCTTTTCACGTCGTCTGCGACGCGAGCGATTTTCGTCATCGGCTGTGCGCTGATGCAATTCGATGATGAAGATCGAGAGCGCGTCGTAAGCTACCAGTCCAGACAGATGAAGCCGGCGGAGTGCAGCTACCCTGTTCACGACAAGGAGCTCCTTGCGATGCGCTACGCTCTGATCAAGTTCAGAGTGTACTTGTTGGGTGAGGATACCTTCGCGGTATACACCGACCATGTATCGCTGAGGACAGCGATGAAGAGTCCTCATCTCTCCCAGCCGATGGCCCGCTGGCTTTCATTCTTCTCTGAGTACAACTTCGTGATCCATTTCAAGCCCGGCAACAACAACATTCTTCCCAACGCGTTATCTCGGCGTCCCGACTACGACCCACGCGGTGCATTGGGTCGATACGCTTCGCTCGATGAAGACGGTGTAGACGAGTGTGTCACGTGTGAGGCGTCAGGAGTCAACGTGACGAGCGTCTCCCCGGTAATGCCACTTCGCGACGAACTCCGAGCTACTTACGAGCATGACTCGACGTACTTCAGTATATTCGAGCATCTCCGCTCTCCCCGCGTCACACAGGAGATCTTTCCCGCTCTGTACGAACCTATATAAACCGATATCGTCTCAAAGATGAGCTGCTGACGTACAGCATCGATAACTTCGATGTCCCACGTGTCGTTGTCCCTAACGCCCCGGTCTGCGGACACGAATTATCCATGCGTTTCGTGATGCCCCGCTGGGCGCTCATCTCGGTCGCGAGAATACGTTTGCCGCTGTGTCACGCGACTTTTATTGGCCCCACCTGTATAAATGGGTACGTAAGTGGGTGCGCACCTGCGAGATCTGCCAGTCCGTAAAACCTACTTCGTCGTCGCAGGCTCCCCTGCGGCCTCTACCAGTGGCCACCGAGGCCTGGCGCTCGGTGTCGATGGACTTCATCTTCGGGCTCCCACCCGATGCTAAAGGACGTTCAGGTGTCCTGGTGCTTGTCGACCGCTTCAGCAAGATGGTCCACCTGATTCCGGTGTCGGATTCGATCACCGCGGCAGATACTGCGGTGCACTTCATCAATGCGGTCTTCCGCCATCTTGGTCTTCCTAAATCCAGCGTCTCCGACCGCGACCCGCGCTTCACGTCGGCCTTCTGGTCAAAGCTCTTGGTGTTACTGGGCTCGAGCTGTCCATGTCCACGGCAGCCCATTCAGAAACGGACGGCCGGACGGAGCGCGTAAATCGCGTCCTCGA
>NW_003303617.1:63172-66602 GCF_000142945.1 Phytophthora infestans T30-4
GGGGGGCAGAGAGGGGCGTGGGGGGCGGATGCGGTATGTGCGGGGCGGCGATTACAGTGCCGGGCCGAGAGTGGAGTGGTCAGTAAAGGGAGGGGGCCGGGCGGAGGGCGGAATTGGAGGTGCGCCCACATGGGGGGCGGCAGGTGTGGACCGGAGGAGGGGCGGTATGTCCCAGTACTTCCCCCTGCGGGAAGGCATCTCGCCCGCGTATCGAGATGACTCGATATATGCCGGTATCCTGAAACACCTTCGCACACCAAGTGATGCCACGCTAAATACACTGAGCCGCTCCACGCGCGACCAGATTCACAGATACCAACTTGACGGTGATCTACTGATGTACAGTATCGATCGATTCGATGCTCCTCGTGTCGTTGTCCCCAACGACCCCGATCTACGCGCAAGAATTATACACGAATTCCACGACGCTCCAGTGGGTGGCCTTGGGCCGTGAGAAGACTTTCGCAGCGGTATCTCGCGACTTTTACTGGCCTCACCTATGCAAGTGAGTGCGCAAGTGGGTCCGCTCCTGCGAAACGGGTCAACGCGTTAAGCCGTCACCGTCATCGCAAGCTCTGCTGCTTTCTCTCCCTCTACCGATAGAGGCGTGGCACTCTGTGTCAATGGACTTCATATTCGAACTCCCACCCGATACTGACGGTCGTACTGGTGTTCTGGTCTTCGTGGATCGCTTTAGCAAGATGTGCCATCTCGTTCCGGTTCCGGACTCAATCACCGCGACCGATACCGCGGTGCTCTTCGTCGACGCTGTCTTCCGACATCACGGCGTTCCTGAATCAATCGTCTCTGACCGCGATCCCCGATTCACATCGGCGCTCTGGACGAAACCCTTCGACCTCCTGGGCACCAAACTCCTCATGTCGACGGCGGCGCACCCGGAGACTGACGGGCAAACGGAACGCGTCAACCGCGTACTAGAAGATGTTCTGCGAAGTTAAACCCCGTCCTTCGAGAGCTGGAGTTCCTTCCTGCCTCTTGCGGAGTTTGCACTCAACAATGCCGAACACGCGTCGACGGGATTGACTCCGTTTTTCGTCAACAACGCGCGTCATCCACGTGGCCCCGCACAACTTGCTGTAGGCCAACCCACGGCGACTGATGGCTTCACTCTGGAGGGGGAGGAATGTGATAACCCTGCCCAACCGGTTCCGATACTGGTTCAACCACCGGTTTCCGGTGAGACAACGGTTCTGCCGTCTACGAGTTCAGCTACTCCTGCAGTAGACATCAACGCGGTGACGTGTTTACAGTCGAAGAAGATCCTCGCACCCGCGCAATCCACGTCGTCGCCGTTAGTTAACTGGACACACCGAACGCTGATCGCTCCAGCACAGCCACACTCGACTGTGGCTAACTACGCGCCGAAACCCCCAGCACGACCCGCTGACAAGGCAGCGGTATCCGACTTTGTCCTTCATCGCCAATCGGTTACCCGATTCGTCCGTGACGCGCTACAACTCGCAGCTGACAAGCAGAAGGAAAACGCTGACAAACGTGGCCGCAAGAACACAAGTGCATTCAAGATTGGTGAGCGTGTATTACTCTCAACGGATGGAATTCCTACCTCTGCTATTACGAACCTAGGCGCGAGCAAGCTCGCGCCGCGCTACATTGGGCCATTCAAAGTACTACGAGTTATGGGTGATGCCTACATGCTAGACATTCCTACGTCGCTACGACTACACCCGACGTTCTACGTCGGGCGACTTAAGGAGTATCTTCCCGCGATGATCCTGGAGGTGGAGCAGGAGCATGCGTTGAGCGGCCCTCGCGATGAGCCTGTCGAGCCAGCGTCCCATCTGTCCCAGTTCCCCGCTCGCGCGGAAGAGCTCACCCCTGGGTCCGCCAAACACCTGCGCCTCCAGACTACGCAGTCGCTGCAAGAGTTCACGATTCGCCTCGGCGTTCCGAGAGCTCGCAGCCGCCCGCTCGGCCTCCTCCTGTACGTCCCGAGAAGTGTTCAGCGCCTGCTCAACGTCGTCCTGGTCAACCAGGTCGCGTCGAATTCCACCGCGACGGTCCTCCGCCCATCGTTGACTCGAATGGAGATACGTGCTGGATCGTGGACCGTATTGTTGATCACGAAGATCCTTCCCGCGCGCGTCACTCGACCAAGTCGTCGGCTCAACAAGCGGCTCCCGCCGCGCGGAAGTATAAGGTACGATGGCTCGGGTTTCAACGTGCTGATGACACGTGGGAGCCTCGCGCCAACTTGCTTCGTGACGTTCCTGATGTCGTCCACGACTACGACTCCAGCCTTGAGTCAAACGCGGCCGCGAGCGACCTCGTGGCGATCAAGAACGCGATCGACTACGCGCCCGACGAGACGTCGAATGCGCCGGAGACGGGCTCCGTCGCGAACGCTGTCGGCGCGAGCCGCCGCGAATAGCCGCCTGGGTGAGCTCGGAGAGTGAGCGCTTATACTTCTCGATCCAAGCGTGTTCGGTCGGCATGAGCGGATACTCGACTTTATGCTGATCCCACTCAGCTTGCGTCGGGCGTCGCCCGATGTCACACGAACTGCAACCTTCGCGTACGTTGACATAGCACAAACGGTCTTCGGTTCAAGCGTCGTCGCAGACTTTCAGGCGCAGATCACCGAGTGAATGCTCGGCTTGTAGGGCTTCGCGATCACCGAGCCAGCCGACGACACTTTCTTCAGCCCCTTGCATCCGATTCCACCGCCGGATGAATGCGTACCATGATCTCTGCAAAGCTTCGTACGACGCGCCGTCGAGTGCTTTGTTCCGGAGACGCCTGAAGCGCCGAAAGTGGTCCTGCATGGTGTCCAGCGCGTCCGGGGTCACCGCCCCGGACAAGTCGTACAGCGCCCACGGCTTCATATCCTCGTTCATTACGCCGGGCCGAACGCCAAGTCGACTCACGCTTTCAGGTGCTATATCAGCGGTCCACCCACTGTTCAGCGTCGTCGCCGACGCTGGAGCCGTCCGCGTTGTTCCGCTTCCTGTCTGGTTCGCCGCTCCCGTCTGCTGCGCCATATTGTTCTCGTCCGCGCAAGTTGTATTGTGCTGCTCCTGGGCTTCGCAGGAGCTCCCGCCCGTCAAGTTCTCAAGCGTTTTCTTCTCCGCCATTTCCCAGTTTTTCCCGATTGTTCTCCGAAGTGCACCCACGTTAGGTGATTGCTGTCTTAATAGGGGGGGTGATGTAATGGGCCCTCCCAAGTTACATATGTAGGTAGTTTTATAGGTTCTTTGTAGTGGTTCACACAATTACATAAGTAGGTAGATTTGCATTACAAAAGTAGGTGCAGGTAGCGTGTGCTGAACTGCCGTCACCTTATTGGTTGAAATATGGGGAGCCAGACCCGTAATCAACCAATAAGGACTTAACGTGTATTTGAGTGGTCAGGGCAAGCCGCCCTGGACCTAAATAAAAACAGAGTTGATTT
>NW_003303617.1:67831-71606 GCF_000142945.1 Phytophthora infestans T30-4
AAATTGATAGATATTTATCGTTTTTAAATAAAGAAAATTTGGTAGACAGCTAAATTCGGGGAAAACCTTTTAATTTAAAGGATTCAAAAAACCCTGCTCGCTCTGTTGGTGGTTATCGTTTTAGTTATACGAAATTTGTAGAAGCTACCCTCAGGAGAAACCTTTGAGGATACACCTGTTCACCGTATGTGTCTTTATATATTTTGTGTAAGCGTTTTAGCTTTGTTCATTTCTAAAACTGTCATTTGTTTTGCTCTTTCATATGTGGATATTTCTTCACAATGTGTGGTTTGGTTTTTGTTTTTTCGCTGCTGAGGTCTTATAGAGTTGGCTCCCAATTTCAATGAAATGGTTGATATAGGTGTTGCAGTCATTTTCAAGTTGTTCTGACTATTATTATTGAGGGTTTATAGGTTTTCAAATATTTTTGAAGAAAGGCTGCAGCTTTTAAGAGCATAAATAACATCAAACAGTGTCATTGGTAGCGTACGCATCATATTTGCAGTAAGTGCGCAGGCTCTCGTCGTTGGGGTTATTTTTCTCCCTAGAGGCTCATCGAGTTGTTTCTCGTTTGGAAGTTTATAATTTTATTTTTACTTCACAAGCGCTAGCGATAGATTTGCAAACTATCGAATTCATTGTAGATGAAATTGATGCAGTAAAACTATAGTTTGCTTTCTGTAGACAGAGGCTTTTGTAGGCTTGTGTTGTAGTCATAAAGTGCTGAATATATTTTTTTATTCATTCTTTTGGTACGGTTATGGATATGTTTGAAACTTTTGCCAGTGACAATAAATGTTAAAGTTTGGCGAATGCATGAATAGTTTTTGGCATTGATGCCTCCCAGTTTCATACATTTCTTTAAGTATTTCTCTCTCAACGTTTTTTTTTTTTGTACAAGCTATTAATAGGCAGTCTTTGTGAAATTTGCAATTTGTATTTGCATCATGCAAATTGCATATTTGTTTTTGTGCATTATATTTCTTTTGTGAATGTAGCATAAATATGTTTTGAGCAGCACCAAAGCAATATTTTTCAGTTAGGAAACACACTTCACTCCACTTTTTACCTATTATAGCCTCACATCTTTGGGGCCATTTTCTCCCTAGAGGGTCTTTGCGGATTGTAATTCGGATTTTATTATACTTCGAAGTAGTGAGAAGCATGCACACTATTTAGTCAATTGACAGAGACATTGCTCATGCAAAAAAGTGTTATTGCTCGGTAAGCGTAGATGGAGGCATTGTTAGCACATCTTTACTGTTCAGGAAGCTGAATGTCTTGGTAGTATGCCATTCATTATCTGTCGAGACATTTTACGGCAGAGGTTTATACATTTTTGTTCTTGCCTTTCATTTTCACCTTGACTAAGTTATTTTCCAGTTCCTCATTTTTATTTGACTTATCTTTTCAGATTAAAGCCTCCCAAGTTTCTTGAGGATGTTTAACTCAGCGTTCAACACAGTTTTTTTGACTTGGTTGAATTGGGCAGTAGGCATCATTTGTGTTTGCATTGTCAAGTTGACGTTTTCGTGTGTGTAGTGTATTTTCACTCTTTATTCCTTTTTCTTTAGGATTGGAAAGGAATATTTTTTTTTCTCTCCTAGTGGCTCTTCGGATTGTTAATTTCGAATTTATATATAACTTCGAAGTAGTGAGAAGCATGCACACCTATTAGTTCAATTGACAGAGACACTGCTCATGTCAAAAAAGTGTTATTGCTCGGTAAGCGTAGATGGAGGCATTGTTAGCACATCTTTACTGTTCAGGAAGCTGAATGTCTTGGTAGTATGCCATTCATTATCTGTCGAGACATTTTACGGCAGAGGTTTATACATTTTTGTTCTTGCCTTTCATTTTCACCTTGACTAAGTTATTTTCCAGTTCCTCATTTTTATTTGACTTATCTTTTCAGATTAAAGCCTCCCAAGTTTCTTGAGGATGTTTAACTCAGAGTTCAACACAGTTTTTTTTACTTTGGTTGAATTGGGCAGTAGGCATCATTTGTGTTTGCATTGTCAAGTTGACGTTTTCGTGTGTGTAGTGTATTTTCACTCTTTATTCCTTTTTCTTTAGGATTGTACAGCGGCTCAGTGGCTTGCCTGGACTTTGATTTCTCTTCTCTATGTTTCTTGGTGAACAATATGCAGCAACATCGATGGCAGTGGCTCGAGGCTTGCCATCTTTAGATTCTCTTCTTTAATTTTGAAATCAAAACTTTTGAGTGTGAGATTCTTTACAATTATCTACGTATAAAATAAAAGGGCACCTTAGCCTGAGTATGCAGAGGCACGGTGGCTTGCTTTCTTTGCACTACAATGGTAGTATACTGCCATTATTGTTTGTAGTAGTAGTGGAGATAGTAATATGATAATTCCAACATTATCGTGGGCGATATTACAGCCCGTATGCTCTGCTCATAGCAAGCTCGTTACGCAGTGCGTATTATAATGGGCGATATTACTGCCCGTATGCTCTGCTTATAGCGGGCCAATGCGTGGGCGAATCTTCTGCCCATGTGCTCCGCTTATAGCAGGCCAATGCGTGTGCGTATCATCGTGGGCGCAGTTACAACCCAAACGCGCCGCTTATAGCGGGGTCAATACGCAGTGCGTATGATTCGAAGTCTAGGGAGACTTTCCTCTAGCTTGATATCGCGTGGCAGACGTTCTGCTCACCGCGCGCAGCTCGTTAGCTGGCGTAGAGGGCAACATGGCCTTGAGGTGCCGGTGGCACATGGTAGACTCCCGTGCATCCTCTCGTCGGCGTCGAGTTCATGCCCTGTTAAGTCAGGTGGCGCTCTGCGTTTGAGCCGCCCTTATTGGTAGGAAGCGTCGCGCTTATAACCTGTTGGCTTGCCGCGTCCAGCTCGCCTCCTATCCGTCATCTGTCCTCTGGCGAAACGTTGGGGTCTTAACCTGTTCAGCCAAGTGGCGCTTTGCGTTTGAGCGTTGGGCTAATTACCTGTTGGAGGGATGATTTGCGCAGAGTTGTTAGGGCAGTACAGTACGGAGTGAGGACAAAAGTAGAGTGGTTTAGGCGGCCATAATGGAGAGGAAGTCTTGAGTGTAGAAGGAGAAGACGCTTGTGGTGGACTTGGTAAAAGAAGAAGTGATGAATTATAGAGTCTGGTGTTCTGGTGGGAGAGTTACTCTCCACCAACCAGTCCAGTTATGTACGATTTCTCTATATGAAATAGTACAGTTATATTCCACTAGATAGTCATCATCACATCGGAGATGCTTACTTCGACAGCCTCCCACATCGAGGAATGTGTATGATGCTCTATCTGTCGGATAGTATTTAATGTACCACAGGTGGCTGTTTATAACAGTCCTGTACGTACATGAGCATTTACAAGAAGTAGATCTTGTTTTGATATTGATGATCTTTTTCCTTTGACTTTCATTGTCAGATTTGTCACCTTGTGCCGTTTTGCTTTGGCAATAACTGTGCTGATTTCTTGTTTTCATTGTTATTTTGGCTACTCAGGAAAACCTTAGAGGATTAAACCTGTTCACCGTAGTGATTGTTGCTGCTATCGTTTTAGTTATACGAATTTGTAGCAGCTACCTCAGGGAAACCTTTAATTTTAAGGATCAAAACCTGTTCGCTGAATTGTTGCTGTTATCGTTTTAGCTTTACAAATTTGTAGAAGCTACCTCAGGAAAACCTTCAATTTTAAGGATCAAAACCTGTTCGCTCTGTTGTTGGCTACTCAGGAAACCTTTGAGGATACACCTGATCACCGTATTTATCTTTATATATTTTGTGT
>NW_003303617.1:102047-105539 GCF_000142945.1 Phytophthora infestans T30-4
AATTACGAACCTTCAGACTTTGATAGACGAATGGCGGGAAACAAATGCTTTAACGCCACCGAGCTAATACGCCATGGTCAAGTACTGGACAGAGGTAAAAGCTGAAGCGGTAGCCCTGGTTCGAGGAGGCGTACCAGTGTCTGCAGTTGCAGAAAGAATGGGAATTCTGAAGCGAACCATTCGCAAGTGGGTTCAAGCTGCTACCAGTGGCAAGTCGATGGAACCCGCTCGAAGAGGACCACGTCCACTGCTGCCTGAAGAGGCAGAACGCCATATTTACGAGTGGGTAGTCGGTCGGCAGCTTGTTGGGTTTCCTGCAGACCGCCACCAGATCCTGCGTAAGGCCCAGGAGGTGGCACTCCTTGTGTGTGGTCGCTCTGTCGGGGATAGCTGGTACCGGCGATTCATGGAGCGCCATCCAACGCTGGCAAGTCGCACGGCTCGGAAGCTCACGCTGAAGCGGAATAATATTGAGTCTTCAAATTTGACTACTTTGTTTAGCTCACTAGCCCAGCTAGTTATTGAGCTAAAGCTGGATGCGTCGCGCGTGCTCAACATGGATGCAACTGCCTTTCAAACACGAAACAAGAGCAAAAAAGTGGTGGCGGTGCGTGGATCCTCTAACGTGGGGAGCGTGGATCCTGCTATTTATTTTCACCTGACTATTGTAGCATGTGGAAGCAGTGCTGGCTTTGTCGTGCCACCCGCCTTCATCCTGCCGGGAAAGACGGTTAAATGGGATATAATGAAGAACTGTGATATACCAGGGGCTTCAATTACTACGTCTAGCTCAGGTTTCATCAATACGTCTTTGTTTGAGAAGTGGCTGCAATTGTTCGCGGAATCGGTACCAAGTTCCGTGAAGCGGCCGCTGCTGCTTGGACTGGACGGATGCAGCTCTCACTACTCCGCGGGGGTGGTAAAAAAGGCCTCGGATTTGGACATCCTGCTCGTTTTGCTGCCGCCAAATGCAACCCACATTGTCTTTGCCACACTCAAGGTAAAGTTATGCAACTTGTTTTACGGAATGCTGGAGGAGGACGACGATGGACGCTACACGACTGACAAGACGACAGCGATACGCTTGGCGAGCATGGCGTGGACGAGCAGCAAAATTGACCGGAACATCAAGGCTGGATTCAAAGCATGCGGAACTTTTTCGCTTTCTTTGGTAAACATGAGCAATAGACTAGGTGTCGACAACAAGAATGGAGTTCCAAGCCACGTGCACCTTGCAACATGTCTGCACGTAAAGTCGACGGTCAAACATGAGGTTCTCAGGCTCCCCCTACGGCCGAAGAGATCGACGAAGCGCAATCGAGTCGAGCTGGGTGGCCAATGGCTGACGCAGGCGAAGTTAGAAGAGGCTGCGGCAAGTGCAACAAAAGCGCCCAAATCAAAACCTGGCAAGCCGATATCAGAGCCAGCTATGTCTGCCAACATTGTTTGTTCGGTTGTGGTTTAGATCAAAAGAGTGTTAGTTGGATGCTTTGACTGAGCTTTGAATAGAAAGCATTACTTACCATTTAGTGCGGAGAATTAACGTGATCAAGCGGACTCGAACTCGCGACAACCCTGCTCCCCGAAGGGCCCTCAATAAGCTAGCCGTCTTAACGACTGAGCTGTCAGCACTAATTAATAAATGCGATAATCACTTTGACAAATTGATGCACCTTCACTATTCAATATACTTTCAATTTGTATAGCATCTATCTCAGATAAGAAGATGCAGTAAACCGATCCCTATTACCATGCGATTGTTCGTGGTCGACTCTAGTCCACCGGTACTTTATTCAAATCAAAATCCGGCCCTTAATTGGCAATCGGCTCAAATTCAATTGCAAATTTCGCAGAACCTTTATGCCATCAGTTCGATTGGTCCGGCAGCACAAAAAATTAAGGAGTAGAAGAGATGGTTAGCTTCCCAAACCTGCCATTTTCTGTCTCTTCCGATAACGCGATCCCGAGTGATGAGAAGAATTACCGGTCGTCTCGAAAACGGCCCGAAATTGACCATTTCCCTTACCTGAATTAAGACATGGTGAGCTGGGAACGCCAATACAATAGGTATAACGCATTTCGGGCCATAAGGCGAAACCACAGTTTCTACCGATAAAATATTGGGTCGATGCAGCATCATTGCCAGGAGCGAGTTTGAGCGAGAGAAATTACATGCACTAGAATAACAATTCGAGTTTTGGTACTTAGAATGCTCAAGTGGGGGCATTTCAATTGCTTAGCCAAGAATGCAGCTGTAGAGCGGTTTTAATATAGTTGGTGTCGTTTTGGCTTGGAATGCTCACAATAATTTTACGATATTTACACCTCAAAGGCAGTATTCTACTCGAAATTGCCGCGTGCAGTTCTTTGATTGAACGCGCACGCAATAGCGCAAATCTGTCATAGACAGTTTGAGTGAACATCTATTTAAGTACGATCTAAGTTCACCTAGGTACGATCTGGGCCGTTTCAAAATAACAAAAAAATTGTATGCGAGTGACTCATTTGAATTGGATAAACACGGCAAATTTGCTCGGAGTTCACAATATCGTCCAAATCAAACGGCAGTAGTAGGAGGCATCATCCCTTACTGCTTCTACTGACCGGTACTATCCCTGGCGGACTCAGTTTGAAATGGCACTCAAATCGAGACGACGATTTTCTACATTGAAACACACATTTAGAAACAGTTTTTGCCTTGCAATGCGCTTAGCGCGTTCGTACTTTAGCTGCGGCGGTAAAGACTGCAGCGATGCGTCCTACGTCATTTAATCGGACCAAAACGAGCTCAGAACCATTGAGCTTCAGATCTTCAAAGTCCATCTTGACAGCATAATCACAATCACCCTTTCCGAGCTTTTAGACCACATGCAGACTGATCTTGTGATGCGTTTCAGTTATGTCATTCAGTTCATTAGTGATAAAGGGGCTTCATTCGATGTTTCTAGAAGCAGTCGCTATCGCAAGGCCGCCGGTAAGGTTACCCTCGCCGCGAATCCTGGATGCAAAACTGTACTGTTGAAGGCATCTGAGTAAGGGATTGTTGAAGCGATTCAGAGATGCAATCCAACAATTCGAGACGGACAAGTGGTGGTAGAATCAGGAGCGAACTTCGGACCGGTACTCGCTGTGCGGGTTATATTCGGTCAACAACGCTCTTCAACGCAGATATATGTTGTCCGTTGAGACAATGACGCTGTAACGGGCCAGGTATTTACTCCGTTACTTGCTTACACTATAGTGTTGAGGAAGCTCGCAATAGGACGACTGAGTCTTAGGTTTAAGGAAAAATCAACTCTGACTTTATTTTAGGACCAAGGCCACAGCCCTGGCCACTCAAATACACGTCATAGTCCAATTGGCTAATAATGGGTCTGGCTCCCCATATATCAGCCAATGGCATGACAGCATTTCAGCACACGCTAGTCGTGTGCTGATGCACCTACTTTTGTAAAGAAATCTACCTACTTATGTAATGAAGGGGCCCATTAC
>NW_003303617.1:106782-111011 GCF_000142945.1 Phytophthora infestans T30-4
GAGTAGGCAGAGCTGCGATAGCATGTCGCGTGACTGGATGCGCGGAGTTAGAACGACTTCAAGAATTTATTTGTGGATGTCCAGCAGGCTTTGGATGAGGCTCTCGATCAGACTGCCCGGCCACCGTGGCAGAGTGCGCAGTTGCGTCAGTCGAACCGAGAGATCCTTGCTCGGTTGCAGATGCTGGAGAGGTCGGTTCACGGCCGTATCAAGACGGGGACGCAGCCTCGAGATCCGACTCCTGGTGCGGATGGGTCGATGGCTCGCCGCGCCCGTCGAGAAGGTCGCTCGACGCATGCTCCGGCTCAGTAGCCTGAGACGACTCTGGAATCGTAGCGGGGTGATACTTCTTGAGCCGTCCGACGTAAAACGTCGGATGCAGACGTAGTGACGTAGGAATGTCAAGCGTGTAGGCATCACCAATGGCTTTGATTACCGTAAATGGCCCAATAAAGCGCGGCGCGAGTTTGTTCGCGCCGAGGTTGGTAACCGCAGAGTTTCTGATACCTTCAGTCGACAGGAGCACGCGTTCGCCTGTCGTAAACGTGGCCGTGTTCTTGCGGCCGATCCTATCAGCGTTCTCCTTCTGCTTGTCCACTGCATCCTGCAGTGCGTCTCGAACATAGCGGGTGACCGCTTGGCGCTGTACTACGAAGTCGGAGACGACTGCGGAGTCGATTGGTCGCGCCGCATGCTTCGGCGCGTAGTTAGCTGGCGCAAGTGAGCTCGATGCGGAGCGTGTCACTGCGTTGACCGACGTGGGAACAGGGGATACACTCGAGATATCATTAGCAACCGGTGTATGTACCGGTTGACCCAGTACCGGTGTAGCCGCCGGAGACATCGCAGATGGAGTAGACGGCTTGTCGGCAGCTTCCTCCCCACCCAGAGTGGAGACACGCGGGTGTCGCGCGTTATTAACGAAGAAGGGCGTCAGCCCAGTCGACGCGTGTACCGCGTTGTTCAGAGCGAACTCGGCCAGTGGCAGAAACGAGCTCCAGCTGGAGAACGACGTCGCGTAGCTTCGAAGGACGTCTTCGAGGACGCGATTTACGCGCTCCGTCTGGCCGTCCGTTTCCGGATGGGCTGCTGTGGACATCATTAGCTTCGAGCCCAGTAGCTCGAAGAGCTTTGACCAGAAGGCCGACGTGAAGCGCGGGTCGCGGTCGGAGACGATAGATTCGGGAAGGCCATGATGACGGAGGACAGCATCGAGGAAGTGCACCGCGGTATCTGCTGCGGTGATCGCATCCGACACCGGAATCAGGTGAACCATCTTGCTGAAGCGGTCTACGAATACCAAGACACCTGATCGTCCTTTAGCATCGGGTGGGAGCCCGAAGATGAAGTCCATCGACACCGAGCGCCAGGCCTCGGTGGCCACTGGTAGAGGACGCAAGGGAGCCTGCGAAGACGAGGCAGGTTTCATGCGCTGGCAGGTCTCGCAGGTGCGCACCCACTTACGCACCCATTTGTACAGGTGTGGCCAATAAAAGTCGCGTGACACAGCGGCAAATGTCTTCTCGCGGCCGAGATGAGCGCCCAGCGGGGCATCATGAAACTCATGGATAATCCGTGAGCGCAGATCGGGGTCGTTAGGGACAACGACACGTGGGGCATCGAAGTTGTCGATGCTGTACGCCAGCAGCTCGTCCTCGAGACGATATCGGTGGATTTTGTTTCGTACAGAACGGGAAAGGGCTCCCAGTGTGTCGGCGCTGGGAGAGCGGAGATGCTTCAGGATACTGGAGCACGTCGAGTCATGTTCGTAAGCAGCTCGGATCTCGTCGCGAAGTGGCATTACCGGGGAGACGCTCGTCAGGTTGACGCCTGACGCCTCGCACGTGGCACACTCGTCTACATCGTCTTCATCCAGCGAAGCTTGTCGACCCAATGCACCGCGTGGGTCGTAGTCGGGACGCCGAGACAAAGCGTCGGCGAGAATGTTGTTCTTGCCGGGTTTGTAGTGGACAACGAAGTTGTACTCGGAGAAGAACGAAAGCCAGCGGGCCATCGCTGGGAGAGATGAGGACTCTTCATCGCTGTCCTCAGCGATGCATGATCGGTGTACACCGCGAAGGTATCCTCACCCAACAAGTACACTCTGAACTTGATCAGAGCGTAGCGCATCGCAAGGAGCTCCTTGTCGTGAACAGGGTAGTTGCGCTCCGCCGGCTTCATCTGCCTAGACTGGTAGCTTACGACACGCTCTCGATCTTCTTCATCGAATTGCATCAGCGCACAGCCGATGGCGAAATCGCTCGCGTCGCAGACGACGTGAAAAGGCTTCGAGTCATCCGGGAGCGCGAGGATTGGGGCCTCGGCGAGACTCTTCTTCACCGAGTCGAAGGCGGCTTGATGTGCGGAAGTCCACGACCACGACACATCTTTCTTCAACAACGAAGAGAGCGGCTGGATCAATCCGGCGTAATTCTTCGTGTACTTGTGGAGATAATTTGCGAGACCCAGCCACTGACGCAGTTCAGTGGGATTCTGTGGCGTAGGCCACGCACATATCGACGACACTTTCTCGGGGTCGGCGCGGACGCCGTTCTTGCTCACAAAGCAGCCAAGCACCGGAATCTCCGGCGCGCAGAATATACACTTCTTCAAGTTGGCATACAGCTTGTTTTCGCACATCACTTGGAAGACTTGCCTCAGATGCTTCAAGTGGACTTCAAGCGCGCTGAGGCCTCCCTCAGCGCGACTGTGTACGAAGATGTTATCGAAATAACTCGGTGCGAAGTCGCGGAGCGGGCGCAGCACATGGGATACCATGCGATTGAACGTGGCGGGAGCATTCTTCAACCCTTGCGGCATAACAAGCCACTCCCAGAGCATACCACTGGGAGTGCTTACCGCTGTGAGCGGTATATCGCTCAGCCTCATGAGGATTTGGTAGAACCCATCGGTCAAGTCGATGGCGCTGAAGACCTCACTACCCGACATTGCGTCGAGCACCATGTCCTTCCGAGGAATCGGCGTCTGGGCAGGGATGGTAGCGTTGTTTAGCTTGTTGGAGGGCATGGACGATGCGCCATCCGCCCGTGGCTTTCTTCACACAGAAGGTCGGACTGGAGTGCGGCGATGTGCTCTCACGCACACTATAACTCGCCTTGCGGCGCTCTCGAAGAAGTCATCGATAGCTTGGACCTGATCTCGCGGGAGCGGCCACTGCCGCGTCACACAATACTTCGAGCCGGGCACGAGATCAATATCGTGGCGAATTCTCTCGGTCAGCTGGCAACTCTCGCTGGGATCTTATCCGGAAATACATCTTCATATTCGCGGGCGGTCTCGTAGACTGGATTGCCGGATTCGCGTAGCGCGTCCCAAGACTGCGCTGCGAAGCGCTCCTCGCGGGCCGACTTCGGCTCAGCGCTCTTTGGGCGCGAGGGAGCGTCGCCGTCACTGACTGCATTCACTTCGAGCGACGCCGAATCGGCGTCGGTGATCAGGCAAACCTGTTCGATTTCATCGTCCTTGAGGCCGCGAAGGAAGTTCTTCCAGGAGAGACCTGGAAGTCGAGTGATCGACCCTGCCTCGCCAGGCGGGTTTGCAAGCTCGAGTGTTCGTCGGCGGCCAGAGGTACCTTCCACATACTCAAGCACGCAGACCGACTCCGTCGGTGAGCTGTCACTTGGTACGGGCTCTCGGCGAGGTTTCAGCCGACGCCGCTTCGACTTCCTCTTTCGCCGCCTCGAGTGCGAACTCGAGGATGATGAGTCGCTCTCGCTGGACGAGATGTCACCCCCCTCTAGCGGGAGCCCCTGCTCGACCGCGGTAGTGTTAAGCGGGAGCGCCAACTGCTCGACCACCGGCTCAATTGACGGGAGCCCCTGCTCGACCGCCATCTCGTTCGTCTGCGGGAGCCCCTGCTCGACCGCCATCTCGTTCGTCTGCGGGAGCCCCTGCTCGACCGCCATCTCATTCGTCTGCGGGAGTTCCTGCTCGACCGCTGTCTCGTACATCTGCGGGAGACCCTGCTCGACCGCCAGTTGGTATTCATCCCCGCGGCGCCGCGAGGACTCGTCTGTTAACAGAACTGCGTCAAGACGTGCAGAAAAGGGCCATCGCTCACATCTGTGCACAACGTTGCGTCGTGTAATCCTCGACGGTGATGTGAGCGCCAATCCTTCTTGGTGACCAGGAGAGTGCGTGAACACCTCGCTCACCTCATAATCACCTGCGGAGCATTGACCAAACGGTCCAACCAAACAAATCTCTGG
>NW_003303617.1:111515-114643 GCF_000142945.1 Phytophthora infestans T30-4
TCCGACCGGGAGTACCCGACCTAGCCACGACGCGCGAAAAGAAGTGTTTGGTCGCTCCCTGAATCAAAGAAGCGCGCGCAGTGGTCGCCGGGCACCGGCGGACATGAAAGACTGACCAATGATCCATCTTGAATCGCTCGGCGTGGTGGTGGCATGAAAGTGTGCATGCAGCACAGGAGGGGCTAAGGAGGTTGGGTTGCCCCGGGGGACCCGGACCTTCCATTTCAGCCAGTAGGGCGCCCCCGCACCTACTGACCCTGACCGTTTTTTGGCTGGTCAGAACTCACGGGCTCGGCATCGACATGCGCAAGCACTGGAGCTGGCGCGCGGCACTCCGCCGCGCGATGACCGACCTTCCGACAGCGGAAGCAGGTGAGAGAGCGATTGTTCCGAGCACCGCTCCGACGCGCTGCATAACGCTGACGATTGCTCGTCGCATCGATAGCGTCGATGTCCATGGGCTCGGGCGCAGAATCCCGAGCAGAAGCAGGTAGCGCGTGAGCGTATGACGCCGCAACCACGTAGTCCTCGCGTAGGGCGAGGGCGAATGCCTCTTCGAGCGTAGAGGGGTCCGATCTTGTCAGGCAGTAGCGCGTCATGCCTTCGCGCATACCGAACACGAATACATGAACCTGAGAGGCCATATCGATCGGCTTAGACACGATGCACGACGCAAGGTGTCGTGTCTTCTGGACGTAGTCGCGCATAGTCATCGTGCCTTGCCGAAAGGCGAAGAAGTCTGCCCGAATTCGGGATTCATCTTGCGGCGGCTCGAACGCGAGCCGAAGGTCACTCTGGAGGGTATCCAGAGTGGGGAAGACGTTGGGATCGACAACCAACTTGCCGAGAGCCCATTCCTTGGCTTTCCCAGACAGCCGCGAGAGGAGGAAATGGACCTTCGCGGAAGGCGCCTCGATCAACCTCGAGGCGATGGCGATGTCGATTTCTCGAAACCAGCGATTCAGCGGAAGTCGATCTTCTCCGGCACCGGAGTAGGTGGACGTCTCTAGCTTCACGACGTCATTCGTGGAGATACGCGAGGGAGTTGACACTCGCCGATTCGCATCGGCGAGCTCGCGTTCCATGAATTCTTGTGCCGCAACGCGCTGCTCGTCGGGCGTCGCTGAGCGCAGCAGCGACGTGACGACGGCTTCTCCGGACACCGCCGCAAGGCGGTGGAGAGCTTCCCACTCGATCCGAGTGAGATGGAGAAAGGCAGCGTGGTCGAGGTCTTGGCTCATGTCGAACTTGGTCGTTAGAAGGACTACAAAGTGCTACCAGGTGTAACGGGCCAGGTATTTACTCCGTTACTTGCTTACACTATAGTGTTGAGGAAGCTCGCAATAGGACGACTGAGTCTTAGGTTTAAGGAAAAATCAACTCTGACTTTATTTTAGGACCAAGGCCACAGCCCTGGCCACTCAAATACACGTCATAGTCCAATTGGCTAATAATGGGTCTGGCTCCCCATATATCAGCTAATGGCATGACAGCATTTCAGCACACGCTAGTCGTGTGCTGATGCACCTACTTTTGTAAAGAAATCTACCTACTTATGTAATGGAGGGGCCCATTACACTAAACCTGTGCATTGGATACGGAATCGGACTAAAAGACAATATTCAGACCGTCACTGTATGGAACGACTCTACTACTTCCTGGGACAAAGTAGTCAAGATAGTTACGCCTGGAGGAGCTCTTGAGGAGGGTGGAAACGTGATTCGGAAGCTTCGCAATCTGAACAACCACTTCAGATCAGCCAAACAGCGCGCGGCATTGAAGAAAATCCAGGAGGCTCTGTCCTATCCAGAGCTCGAGCCCATGACCGACCAGGACGTTCGAGTCGCCTACACCTGCAAATTAATCCGTAGGCCAGTAGTAAACTATGCGGCATTCCAGGCGTTTTTTCAGTCCGGCAAAGATACAAGTACCGTGTGGACAGCTCTAACGGCCGACAATTGGAAGCTCGCCGTCGAAATGAAGGCAGTAACCAACTTCATTGCAAACCTTGCACTTGTAGAAGCGCAAAACGAGAATCTCGTGTCATCATACATGGTAGTCTTCAGACGACTTGCTGAAAAAAAGCTGAAGGCTTTCAAGTTTGATGGAATGGCGTTAGAGGCTCCAGGCGCAAAGGACGCAAACGAAGTTTCCCATCGTCGCGTTGTAAAGAGGCTCGACCAGTTCTCGGACGCTGACAAAGGATGCCTCAAAAGAACATTGTTGCAGTTACAAGCGCGATTCCCTAAGGTGACCAAGGGGGCAATGGCCTGTGTCTTGCTGGATCCACGTACCTAGTCAAGCACCAAAAAATTGCAGCGGTTGGCGACATTCCGCGTAAGGAGGAGAAAGCTAACTACAAAAACGGTCTCGATTTCCTACGTGAAGAGCACAGACAAGTATTTACGCAGTTGGCTAAAAGCGGAAAGAGTTCGCTCTCTCAGCAGTCGTCGCAGTCTACCTTGCTAAGCCAAGAGTCTATCTCGCCATTCTCATCACCGGCTTCAACCGGTTTGGACGACGAAGATAAACTCCTTCTAAGAGCTCCAATCCGTGCGAGCAAAACACGTGATGAAGTCAAAGAGACTGAGCTGAACTCTAGAGCCGATGCTGTGATAATGGAGTGGATGGACTTGGAGCCGGAGTGGTTAGAAGTTGCTCAGCACCAGAATCTGATATCTCGAGGGAAGAGCTGTCAAAGGAGATGTTGATCGACTCCCACGATGAAACGTACTGGGCATTACTGGTGCTATACAAGTACATCGATGTCTTGAGGTGGTTCAACGAGGTAGGAGAGCAGCAGTTCCCCTCTATAGCCTTACTTGCGCGCATCCATCTTGGAAAAATCTCGTCATCGGCGTACCAGGAGCGGGTCTTTTCGACGGGAGGGATAGTTATGGGTCCACTTAGGACCAGGACGGACTGTAGACGTGCTGAAAGACAGCTTCTGCTCAGGCACAGCAGAGACGAGCTGGTGAAATTGAAGCGGGATGCTCGGAAGGCAAACAGTCAAAACTAGTAGACCAGATAGTAATCAAATAGTACTACTACCACTACCACTTTGTAGAATCGATACTATCCTCAATATGCATACGTCTAGAAATGCTCCGATAGTACCCGGTACTACT
>NW_003303617.1:114761-123245 GCF_000142945.1 Phytophthora infestans T30-4
GCGCAAGAGGAAGTTATCTTCCGAGAGTATACAAACTCTCAGTGAACGGCAGTTCACAGGTCCCCTCTTTTATTAAAGAGAGCGAAGTGACCCAAATAAGGTAGATTGTCAACTAAGTATATTTATAGGTAGATTAATTTTGGGTTTAATACAAACTGTTAGTTACCTATAGAAATGCGATGTCATTTAACCAATGGTTGGCTTTGAACGACCTTGGTACCTTGTACCAAATATCTCGGAGTATGACACGTCATACTCCTGAAGTGTGAAGTGTCACACTTCATGTAACCAGGGTACACTTAGGGCTACGTACCCCGTTACATCCTCCCCCACTTAGGCTCGGTTTACCGACCAATCAGAATGAAGAGGTGTTCGTCACAAACTCTCATTCTCAAAGTCGAAAACCATCGACTTGGCCGCGCGAGCGCGGCGGAGGCTCACTTCACAGTTAGAGCCTCGAGCAGCAACCTGTGCGCTCTTCGTCAAGGTCTCCACTTCGACCGTTAACATGCCTCGCGGTACTGCTAAGAGCGGTGCTAAGACACGCTCCAAGGCTGCAGCCGGTAAGGCGCAGGCCAAGAGCACTAAGCCTCACGGCAAAGGCTCTGCACTCAAGGAGGCTACTTAGGTGGCCTCCGAGGCGATCGGTTCCTCGGGTGACGCGGCTGCGGAAAAGCGCGCAAGCAGGCGCCGCAGTCCGTCGCCCTCGTCTTCAGACAACCGTCCGAACCCTCGGTTCGTAGAACGCGAGTTCAACTCGGGCAGTGAAGACGATGCCGAGTTTGAGAGCACTCAGGATGCTCCTGCGGGCTCTGTGGGAGGGCACAGCCCAGTGCCCAGTGAGCACAAAGAAGGCAGCGTGCAGTCGCCCGCTAGTGATCACGGTGATCACAGTCCCAGAACGTCTGTGCGCTCTGAGAGTCCGGCCGTTAAGGCTAAGGGCGCTCCCAAAGCCGGTGGCGATGAGGAAGAGAATCCTCGCAAACGTCTCTCGCTTGCCGAGGGTCTTGCGCGCGCTAAGGCCTCTAAAGCCGAAGGCGCCAAGCCCTCAAAGAAGCGTACCGCCTCTAAGTCTCCACTCCGCGAGGAGAAGGAGACTCGACGCTCCTATCAGAGTCTCTTCGGCTCCTCGGATGAAGAGGAGGAGAAGGAGGAAGAAGAGGAGGAGGAGGGTGCTATCGTTGAGCCCCGGGAGGTCTCGAATGACCTCGACCAGCAGCAGGAGGAATTCCAAGCTGCCCAGCGTGTGCGTGGGGGTTCGGTGGCGGCACCCGTCAGCCAGGGAGCTGCCATCAACTCAAGAGGGTATTGGCCTCCCGAGGAGAGCTCTGGGGCTGACCTCTTCTTAGAGCTTCTCGTCGCTCCTCGTGGTCTTGTGGGCGGTCACACTTCTAGGGGCATCTATGAACGAGCTCTTGTTCAGAAAGAACAGTGTTCGTCGACACTTGGAGGCTGCTCGGTGTGTGCTTCTCGCGCAACACCGCGTTCCCCTTAAGGACTTCACGACTTGTCGTAAGAAGCCCGAGACCCGGGGTGGTCTCTATCCTGTTTGGGGATACCCCTGGGTTATGCCCGAGAGCTGTCCCACGTGGAGTTCCTGTGAGGACATGTTCTGGGCGTGGGTGGAGACTCTCAAGTACTCGCCCACGGAGTTATGGGAACTCCATGAAGATCAGCAGCTGTCCCACATCCTGGACCAGCGTGATCTTCGTGTGAGGTTTGCCCACTTGATCAGCAAGCGTATGCTGCCAAGGGACATCCTGAAGCGCGCGGCTTCTAGCGCTCACGATGAGCGCGGGTACGGTATGTATTCATCGTCCGTACCCCGTTCGGGCAAAAAGCCCCGGACTACTTATGAAGCTGCCGCCGCTTCTGTTCCCAGATTGCGACAGCCTTCGGGCAGTCAATCAGGAGCCGTTCAATCGGCTCCCACGAGTTCTCGGAGTGGGCATAATTCCTCCACTTCACGAGGAGCTGTCGCTTACCGCGACGCCTTTGCTCCTGGAGGATCCGCTCCACGTGGAAGTGGGCTTCTCCATTCCGGTCAAACAGGCGCGGAGGTGCCCTCGTACGAGTACGAGTACTCGGCGCCTCTTGAAAGCCACTCTCGTCCGAGTGCTCCGACTGCGGGTCCGACACAGGGCCCTGAGGTTGACCGCCTCCGTCAACGTGTCCTCGTGCTTGAGATTGCACTTGGCCTTGGGACTGGCGGTGATGCTGCCGCCCAGGCCGGGAATCAGGGCGAGCTCGCTCGTCTTGCGGGCCGCCTGGACCTGGTGGAGCGAGAGGTCGCGAGCCTGCACCTGCGGGTGGATCGCCGGGCCTCTTCGTCCGATCTGGACGAGGACTTTCGCATGATCCGACGGATCGAGGCTTTGTTGCCACGTCCGGAGCCGCCTGCGGCACACTCCCAGACGTACGCGTATGGTGCGTACCCGGCGTACTCAGCGTACTCGGCGTATGGCGCCGGGGTCCGTTCGTATGGAGCCCCTCCGGCGTACGGTCTTGACCGCATCGTTGCCGTCCCGACCGAGGCTTGGGTGCCTGCTCCGACGCCCTCGTCGACGACTGTGACCGGCCCTCGCTTCGAGGAGCTGGGTCAAGGGGGTCTGCGAGTCAGCAACCCCCTGCGGGTCAAAGTACCGCTTAAGACGTCCGACATAGAACGTCGGGTGCGTCTTCATTGACTTTGGAAGGTCGATGGTGTACGACGCACCATGTCTGGCCAGGACTGCAAATGGTCCGATGAAGCGGTGCTTCAGTTTGTTGCTGCCGACAGAGCTAACAGTGTCTAGAGGTAGGTTCCTCGTGTCTAGCAACACTAAGTCACCAACCTCAAATATACTTAAGTTTCCTCTTCCTTGTTTGTCTGAGTACTCCTTTTGTTTATCTTGGGCCGCTGCCATGGCATCGCGGACCCTGCTGACAATGTTTAGCTTGGTATCCATAAAGGATTCCACCTGTTTCCGCAGCGAAACTGGCCTCACATCAGAAACCTGGGAGAAAAGGGCTTTCCGAGCCTCTCCCCCACTTAGAATAGAGGAGTCAGTGTCTCCTCGAGGAGTGAGAGGCACTCTGAGGTGGCGAAAGCCGTTCAAGTAGAACGGTGTGAACCCCGTGGACGCGTGCACCGCGTTGTTGAGCGCAAACTCAACAGCTGGAAGCTGCGACGACCACGTACGTGGCGCTGCCGCGCACACACTGCGCAGAGTGTCCTCGAGCACTCGATTGACGCGCTCTGTTTGGCCGTCTGTCTGCGGATGATCCGCAGTGGACATCTGCAGACGAGTTCCCAGTAAAGGGAACAGCGTTTTCCAAAACGCAGCAGTGAACCGCGGGTCTCGGTCCGAGACAATCGTCTCCGGGAGACCGTGATAGCGGAACACGCCATCGACGAACAACCTTGCGGTTTGTTCGCCCGTTACAGTGACGGGAACTGAAGCAAGATGTACCATCTTGCTCAGCCGACACACGAACACCAAAATTCCGGGGTTGCCGTGTCCGTCGGCGGGAAGCCCAAAGATGAAGTCAAGACTCATCGACTTCCAACAATCAGCCGGTACGGGCAGGCTCTGTAGTGGAGCCGAAGAGTGCCCTGCGGGTTTGACCCGCTGACATGTTTCGCATGGCTTGACGTATCGGGCGACCCACTTGTACATGTGGGTCCACCAGAAGGACTGAGAGACCGACAGAAAGGTCTTCTCGCGGCCCAAGTGGCCGCCGGAGGGCGCGTCATGCGCCTCCGCGAGGATGTCGAACTTCAGATCCTCGTCGTTGGGTACGACCACCCGTGGAGGATCAGTGGGCTCCACCCGATAATAGAGGAGGCCCTCCTTCAACTCATATCGGTGGAGCCGTGAGCGCTGTCGCGACGAGAGCCAGTCGGACTTCGCGCTCGTTCCGGCCTTAAGGAACTTGACGATAGGCGCGACAGCCTCATCGTCCCGATACGCCATGCGTATCCGATCATATAGATCCGTTGTCACCCGCGTGATGTGGGCCAACTCCTAGTCGGGACGCCGAGAGAGGGCGTCCGCAAGCACGTTGAGCTTGCCCGGCTTGTATTCGACGCGGAAGTTGTATTCCGCGAAGAAGGACAGCCACCTCGCCATCCTTTGGGAGAGGTGAGGCGAGTTAGTCGCCGTCCTCAAGGACGCGTGGTCTGTGTAGATCACAAAGGGCCTAGAGCCCAGAAGGTGAACACGGAACTTCACAAGGGCATATTTCATTGCCAGGAGCTCCTTGTCATGGACAGGGTAGTTCCGCTCGGCGGCTTTGAGCTGCCGGGACTGGAACGAGATGACTCGTTCCTGTCCAGCCGTGTCGTCCTGCAGCAATGCACACCCGATGGCGTAATCGGAGGCATCGCAGACGACGCTAAACGGCTTCGTCTCGTCCGGCAGAGCCAGGACAGGGGCCTCTTGGAGACTGGCCTTGATGCTGTCAAAAGCATCCTGGTGCTCTTGTTCCCAGCGCCAGTCGACGTCCTTCTGAAGGAGGCTCGACAAGGGCTTAGCGAAGCCCGCGTACCCAGCGCTGTACTTGTGAAGGTAGTTGGCCAAGCCCAGCCACTTTCGAAGATCCTTCTGGGATCGGGGCGTCGGCCATGCTGCTATGGCCTTGACCTTGTCTGGGTCAGCCCGAACGCCCACGTTGCTGACGAAGCAACCGAGAACTTTAATCTCTGGTGACGCGAAAACGCACTTGTCGATGTTGGCGTAGAGCTTGTTCGCTCGCATCACGTCCAACACTCGACGGAGGTGTCCTAGATGCACCTCCATGGCCGTCTTGCCTCCCTCGGCACGGCTATGGACGAATATGTCGTCGAAGTACGTCTGTACGAAGGTACGCAAAGGGCGGAACAATTGCGTCACCAGGCGATTGAACGTCGCCGGGGCGTTAGACAAGCCCTGCGGCATGACGAGCCACTCCCAAAGCATGCCGCTTGGAGTGCTTACCGCGGTGAGCGGGATGTCACTCTCTCGCATCAGGATTTGGTAGTATCCGTCTACCAAATCCAGCGCACTGTACAGTACGCTCCCGGCCATGTTGTTCAACAACACATCCTTTCGTGGGATCGGTGTTTGGGCCGGCACCGTTGCGTTGTTCAGCTTGTTATAAGCGTGAACCAGACGCCACTTTCCGTTCGGTTTCCGAACGCAGAAAGTCGGCGTCGAGTGCGGGGATTTCGATTCCCGCACCATGCCTGCCTTCGCTTTCGCGGCGAAGAAGGCATCAATGACCTCGCACTGTTCGCGCGGGAGAGGCCATTGCCTCGTGACACAACACTTTGTGCCGGGCACGAGATCAATCTCATGCCGTACACCTCGATCCGGTGGGAGTTGGGTCGGTGGGTGTTTGTTGACCACGTCCGCATACTCCGTCACCAAAGGGTACACCGGATTCTTGGGGTTCTTAAACCCAAACGCGTCTGACACTGCTTGTTTAGGTCTTCCAGGACGTTCTCGTCCAAGACAGAGGAGGCTTTTAGCTCCTCCCAATGGTCTCAGGTCTCATGAGCACCATCTCGGCAGTCTTTCCAGCCTTGAGGTTGGCCAGGAAAGACTCAGCCGTCATTTCCTCGAGGTTCAGTATCTCCGCAACCTCTGGCAACGGTTCCAAGTGGACACCAGATGCCTTGACGGGTAAACCTGTCTCGCCATCGAAGATGTGATAACACTCTTCCACCGGCCTTGTCGGAGGAGCCCGGGCCCTGGACTCCGAGTCGCTTGAAGCGACATCGATCGGAACGAAGTTCGGATCCGACTTGAGGCGGCGGCGGTGTCTTTGCCGACGGCGTCTGTGACGGGGAGCTTTGCTACCCACGTCTAGGGATGTCGTCGCTACGACATCCGAGGCACTCGTGGCCTCGTGTGATACTGTTGTACCCACACAGGAAGCGTGTTCAACGCCTTCCTCTTCAGTTAAGGTCTGGGCGACCGCGTGTGGCACTGTGCTACCCACACAGGAAGCGTATCCGACGTCTTCCTCTTCAGTTAAGGTCTGGGCGACCGTGAGTGGAACTCTGTTACCCACTCTGAACATGCTGTTCTCAGTGTTCATGACAGCTGCAGCTGTCTGCGGAGCTAAGTTACCCGCCTGTGGACCTAATTTACCCACTTGGCCGACGCCTCTTCTGGGCGCGGCCACCATCAAAACATCCTGGGAGTCGTCATATACGTCAACGACTCCCAAGCATCTGCCGAATGCTTTGGTACCCTGGCAGCCCTCGCGGGCGCCCCGGGTCCTGACAGAGGTGGGAACATGACTCACCAATGATCTGTCGGACTGCGCAGGGCGGCTGGCACCGATTGCCTTGCCTCGCCAGTCGATCCAGGGCTCGTGCTTCTCAAGCCAGGTCATGCCCAGGATCATATCATATGGATCCATATCGAGAACAGTGAACTGTTCGAGGCTGTCAAAGTCTTCAAACTTGACAGCCAGATCCACTTGGACGTTGGGGACAGTGACCACCTTCCCGTCGGCCAGTCGCACTGACACCGTCCCGTTGCCCTTGCTTTCTCTCAAAGCTTCGGACAACTTGTTGCTGTTACGAGCAACCGTCTGGCGGCGTGCGAAAATTCTTCGACGCCCCAGAGTCAATCAAGATTCTAAAGGGATGATCGTACCCCCGTACACATCCGTGTACTACGAGCAACCCGCCGCTGCTCTTCGCCGATTCGAGAGTGCGAAGACTCTCAGGGGCTAAGTCACCGTGGTACGCGCCACCCGCGCACCCATCACGAAGACTTAGTTCTTCCCCAGTAGGGCGCCCCGCCTCTACTGGTTCCCTGCGTTCCCCTGTCCCCGGGATCCTGGCTTCTGCCAGCGACCCTTGAGGACGGGCTTGGGGAAGGACCGTGTGCGGAGTATTTCCGCGGGACAGTCGCGCTTGAAGTGGCCCATCTTTCCACAGCCGAAGCACCGGATGTCACGCTGTTCGGCGGACCCGAGTTCCATGGGAACTGGTCCGTTGGGGCTTGTTCGACCGGGAGCCGACAATGAGCTCCCAGGCCACGCCGAGGCCGGCGTACGCGCCTGGCGATGGCTGTACTCTTCTTGAAGAGCCACTTGAATCGCCTCGCTAAGGGTTCTTGCCTGCACCCGGAACAGCTGAGTGCGTGCGGGGCCCACTCGAAGGCCGTCCATGAACACAGTCATCTTGATGTGTTCATTGAGTGGGTTTCCCACTAGGGACGCCGTGAGCTCCCGTATCACTTGCACATACTCGTGCAGTTCGCGCCTTCCTTGTTTACACGCGAGGAAGCGCGAACGCTGGCGGTACTCGTAGTTCGCCGGGAGGAACGCGGCTAGGAGCTGTTCGCACAGCTGAGCCCAGGATGTGAAACATCCAGGGGATGTTGCTTCCCGTGTGTACACCCAACTCTTAGCACGGCTGCTAAGGTTGGAGAGTGCAAAAGCAACACGCAGTTGCTCGGCCGAGATCAGAGCCGCGTCCATCGCGAGCTCTACTTCTCGGACCCAGATGTGAAGGTTCTCGCCTTCCTTCCCTTCATACGGCTTTAGCTTCAGCCGTATTGGCTTCGGGTGAGGCGGATTTGCTTCCGCCGCCGGAGCCTGCAGGTTCTCCCGCACATGCGCGATGAGGCCCTGCTCGTACGCGTCGAATGCATTGACGCGCTCGAGCTGCTCAGCCGGTGTTGACACCACCAGGCTCTGCAGGGCCTCCATCCCGAAGATGCCTGCCATCTTCCGAACCGACTCGAACTGAGAGTCGTTCAAATGGGAGAAGTCGTTCCTATCCATGGCAGCGAGCTTCGGAGGTTCAGGTAGTCTACCCGCGATGGCGTGGATTGACTACAAGTGCTACCAAGTGTGACGGGGTCACACAGCACCTTGCGCAAGAGGAAGTTATCTTCCGAGAGTATACAAACTCTCAGTGAACGGCAGTTCACAGGTCCCCTCTTTTATTAAAGAGAGCGAAGTGACCCAAATAAGGTAGATTGTAAACTGAGTATATTTATAGGTAGATTAAGTTTGGGTTTAATACAAACTGTTAGTTACCTATAGAAATGCAATGTCATTTAACCAATGGTTGGCTTTGAACGACCTTGGTACCTTGTACCAGATATCTCGGAGTATGACGTGTCATACTCCTGAAGTGTGAAGTGTCACACTTCATGTAACCAGGGTACACTTAGGGCTACGTACCCCGTTACACTCCTCCCCCACTAGGTTCGGTTTACCGACCAATCAGAATGAAGAGATGTTCGTCACAAACTCTCATTCTCAAAGTCGAAAACCATCGACTCGGCCGCGCGAGCGCGGCGGAGGCTCACTTTACAGCTAGAGCCTCGAGCAGCAACCTGTGCGCTCTTCGTCAAGGTCTCCACTTCGACCGTTAACATGCCTCGTGGCACTGCTAAGAGCGGTGCTAAGACACGCTCCAAGGCTGCAGCCGGTAAGGCGCAGCCAAGAGCACTAAGCCTCACGGCAAAGGCTCTGCACTCAAGGAGGCTACTC
>NW_003303617.1:124871-126302 GCF_000142945.1 Phytophthora infestans T30-4
TGCAACGGGAAACAACCGTCATTGAATTGACGGACGAGACGGCGCATGATATCCACCCGAGATGGTTTTGGGAAGTGCATGACTAGCAAAGCAATTGAACATACCTTGGCGATCTCAGATTGAGTGAAGAACGAGGACGGTGAGGACGGCGAACGTGTATTTGGACCGTGTGGGGACAACACGATGGCCCCGCTCGGGGCCTCGGTCTTTACTGGACCTGGCGTTGCGGCGTGGTACCCACCGGAACGCGTACAAGTATTGTCGTAGCCGAGACTGGTGTCTTGCTGTTGACGACCCGCCTCCATTGAGATCCTTAATTTGGGAAGCTCCACCGTAGTCTGGCTGGCGCGCGCGAGTGGCCGCACAGCAGAGGACGAGAGCATGGTGCTGCTTTTGTAAATTGGGAGCTGTGGCGGACCGAGCTCCGCACCGCTGAATCGAAAATGAAAACGCCGGGACGCACAGACGACGAGTACAGACGAGGCATGGTCTCAACTTCAAGGGCGGCGATGCTCGTTTGTTCTCACTATGTTTGCCAACTTCAATCGACTTGTTAAGTTATATAAGTACATTGCGGTAAGGGCCTACTTAGCAGTAACGAATATGTTTGCAGGTCCAGCATTAGTGAATCTATCTCGCCCAATGGATCTTCAAATTCAAATACAGTTTGTGGAGCCTCAATAATTGATACCGTGGGTTTAAATATCCAGGCATCGTCAATAACTATTGAGTAGATGTGGGTTGGACGATTTACTTTTAAAAATTTACTTGCAAAATTTCTTAGATTATGTTCGTTTGCAATAGCGCTCACAATCTACTCATTTAAGTGAACTGCTCACTTCAATCTGAAGTTCGGCTAGGTTCAACACAGCGCCCTTTCTCGCAGCTCAGCAAAACTGAAGAACAAAGACAAAACTGGAGTTGTCATACAATTGCATGCAGACTCTGAAGTGCATGCTACTGTAGTACGTCTGGTACAGGCTGTTGAGCCGTTGGCGTTGCCAACTTGGCAGTGGTGCGGTACATGGACCTCAAGTACCAGCATAGCTTTTTATTGTTGTACATGTACGATGCATCCAATGTCACGCTCAGACACTTCATCACGAATAGCCTAAGAAAACGCATCCGACGAAGGTACCTATTCGGAATAGGTACCTTCGTCGGATGCGTTTTCTTCTTTTGGTCCGCTCGGATTTGTTAAACGCCAGTCAGCAAACTTCAGAAAAATGCCTCTGTGTTAGAGTCGAGGTGTACGCCTCTCTCCCTCGCGATTAGATGTAAGGTAATCATTTCTGTAAAGAACGAAACACAGCGATTTGTTGCAAACAGCCAGGCGAGCTGCGCAGATGATTGATTGAAAGCAAAGTATTTCCCGCCACCTAAACTTGCAGCCTGTCCGTCCGTCCGTCTGTCAATCAGTCCGTCGCTTTC
>NW_003303617.1:135137-138055 GCF_000142945.1 Phytophthora infestans T30-4
CAATGTCTGAGTTTATCCGGCGCACACGAATGCCCTTCAAACATTCACCGAACTAGCTCGCTATCAGTCACCCACAGACTATCGGCCCAATAAAGCACTACAGCCTGACACTCTGCGGGCATATTGCCAAGGATGTGATCGTGTCGACGATCTCCTGTGTATTGCCTTCGAGGGTTCCCGCGTGCGCCTCACCTTCCCACTCCCTCCGCAGCGGTCGTTTCCCCGCAACCACCCGTCTGCGTCGCAGCGCATCCAGGTCTTGCGGGCTGACATAAGGAAAGAACAGGATGCCTTTCGCTGTATCGTTGTCGAAGCAGACATCAAAATGATTTGGCCGGAGCTATTCATCGGCACGCTCGGCGTGGTCGACAAAGGCGATGGCGACCCACGCATCTCGGGTAGAGTTATCCACGACCTTTCTTTTCCCGAGGGAGATTCGGTCAGCTCCCACACGAATGCAGACGACATCCACTGCTCAAGCGTTGCACAGGAAATCATTCGGGGTCGCCGTGCATCCCCAGACAAGACCGTTAAGTTAATGGCCGGCGACGTCGCGTCCGCATACCGTAACGCGTGCACTCACAGCGAGTGCGTATTCTTGTTTGCAGGTCACATCCCCGAAGACAACGCGATCGCCATCGACCTTTCGGCCGCGTTTGGATGGACCGGTAGCGCCGGAACGCGCACGTACAGCATCTCGGGCGGTGCGGTGGCATTCATACACGGATTGTGTGCCAACGCCGCATACCTTACCGGGTTCTATAACTACCACTGGGTCGATGATCACGTAAACGTCGCACCCGACTCCGGAACGAACTGCAACGACGTTGAATGCTCACTGCGCCACGCAATGACGGTTGTGATGGGCCCTGCCGCCTTAACGACGACAAATATACGCCATGAAGCTCCAGGCGCAAGGTGCTGGGTATCGTCTTCGACACAGAATCCGGCACGGTTGCTATGCCAACGTTGAAGATCTTGAAGGCCAAACGTTTAGTAGCGAAGGCATTTCACGCAGCCAGCCTCCCTCGTACCGAGTACCGCTCACTTTTGGGGTCCCTTCGCCATGTTGCCACGTGCGTAAGACCTGCACGCATGTTTCTACAACGTCTACGCTCCGGCGAGCGCGCCATCCACCGCACCGAGCACATCGCCTTGTCTTCGACGATGCGCGATGACCTGCCTGGTGGTGGCACATTCTCTGCTCTCCGTCTCTCAGCGGCGTCCCCCTCGAGTACTTCAATTCAAGTCCGTCCCCCGACGTCACCGTCTTTACGGATGCATCCGGCGCTGGGATTTGCGCAATCGTTTCATCGCGGCGTTTGCACCTCACGTACCCATTCTCCTCTTCCGAGCGAAGTCTCATCAGAAGCTTCCATCTCGCTTCGACTAACGAGTTCGACATCAACTATCGGGGGCTTCTAGCATGCGCATTCGCGATCAAAACGTGGGCCCCCTGTGACGCGCCAGCCATCCTCAAGCAAGTCTCATTCATGCTCATTTCCGCATTGACAATACCATCGCCGTCTCGTGGTAGTCGAGAATGGCTTCGAGAAACACTCGCGCACAGCTCTTGATCCGCCTTCTCGGCGGAACTACAATTTGGCCTGAGTTTTACAGCGTCACACATTCCCGGGTCCGAGAACACCACAGCCGACGCAGGATCACGTCGGTGGGGCGGTGGCTCTCCCGCCTGTTGCTCACCGAGCTTACCCGTGGTTGGTCACAGGCACCGACCCTTCGTCCATCGAGAAGCTCAAGACAGCGTGGTTAGATATTTCCGCGAACACTTCGTTGCCGCCTCCTCCCTCCATTCCTACGCCCGTTCGCTCAGCTACTGGAAGCAGTGGGCCCATTGGCGAGGCATCCCCTGGCACCTCCGCCTTGATTTAGACGAGCAAGTGCGCACTATCTCTGATTTCATCACCGACGCTCACGAACGCGGCTTCTGATCGAGCAGACCAGCTCAGAGCTCTACAATTAAGTCCGCGCTTCATGACATTCGCCATTATCTCAGCGCCGCTGGGCTCGACTTCCCAGCAGGCCATCCACAGGTCCGCATGTTCCTGCGCGCAGTGCGCAGACGCGACGCCCCCTCGCAACAAAAATCTCCTAAGTCCGTCGCGCTGCTCGAAGAGTGCCTCCGGTCTCTCTCCCTTCAGGTCCCTGCGGACCAAGCTATATGGGGGATTCTGAGCCTGGCCTTCTTTTTCGTTCTACGCCTGTCAGAAATTGCAGCCACTACATCTACATTTCGCTGGTTTGCCCTTACGGCAGCAGACATTGCCGTGATCAACGCAGAGGGGGCAGCCACAATGGATACCAGGACGGCATCGGCGATGTGCATTCGACTCAGAGGCTCCAGGACTAATCATAACGGCCCACCGGCTCAACGCATGCTGTCACGGTCGGGGCACCCAATCTTGTGCCCAGGGTTAGGCGCGCTGTTGCTCCTTCGATCTAGAGGTAGCTTGCCGACAATCATCCTGTCAGCCGTGTTCCTGGATAAGGCCGAGAGGCCCCGCTGCGTGACGGCGGCCCGCGTCGCCAATAGAATCCAAGGTGCAGCCGCCCGCCTGGGCAAGGATCCTCGACAGTACAGCACGCATTCTCTCAGGGTCGGCGGAGCCACGAATATGTACGGAGCCGGCGTGGATTCGCTGACCATCCGATTCCACGGCCACTGGTCGTCGGACGCGTTCAAACTCTATAGGCTCTTGTGCAAAGACTCAGTCTCCACCGTCGCCGCCAAGATGGTAAGTGGGGCCACTACTCTGGCAGCGTTACAATGACGGGCATTCAACTACCACCCTATATATGGGGCTCAAGCCGATTGCCAGATCGGCTTGTGACGCGGTAGTTTGGTAGCCCCTATTTGTATTTCGAAAAATGTTTTGGCCCAAATCTGAGCGTTTTTA
>NW_003303617.1:139664-144362 GCF_000142945.1 Phytophthora infestans T30-4
CGTTGCTGCGCCACCTCGTGCACATGGGACGGGACACGACAGAATTACGACACCAAACCAGCACCCACATGTACCCAGTTGTGACCGTCAGACACCCATCCTGTGCCCACTACAGCACTCAACTGGAAAGAGCCGGCCTAAAACGCATACACTATACGCGTATATCCGAAAAATGCCAAAGAGCCGGAGTGGATCGACATTGGCAGTACCAGAGCCCGCAGAGATAGAAGCATTCTGCTGAGCAGGATATCTCCTTCAGCTACTAAAGACATTATCAAGCATAGAGCTCAACAAACATAGTTTGATGCAGCGAGTTCAGTAACAGTACCAGATTCCGCAGAGATAGAAGCATTCTGCTGAGCAGGTTATCCCCTTCAATTACTAAAGACATTATCAAGCATATAACTCAACAAACATAGTTCGATGCAACGAGTTCAGTGACTTAGCTACTGCTACTTCCTTGTTCTTCTATACACATGCACAAGTAGCGGTAGCGCATGCATTGCAGAGTCTTCTTGTCGAGGTGTCCGAGCGGCTCTGACCCACAGAACATCTCAAATGTCAGCAAGACATACACACCGCAATTATAGCTGTCGCACTGAGCGCCAAGTCCAGAGTCGTAAGTCACCAAGCGAGCACTAGGGCTGACTCCGTCTGGCAGCATCATGGTCATCTTCTGTGCCACGGCACGGACACCGATCATGTAGGAGGACGCCATCGACGCGTATACGTACACTCTGCCCTTCTCCAAATCCATTAGCACAGCGTACCAGTGGTTGTTGTTGCAGCTGATTGGAAACAGCACTTTCATCTTCTTCGTGACTCCAGCCAGCGCCAGTTTAAAATACCTGCTGTCTGTCGTTAAAGCTCCATTTGAAATTCCCATGTTAGACGGGTCGATCACTAGAACACTAGGATCCGCACCAAACAGTTTGTGTAGAATCATCTGCATGACTTGGGCGCTAAGGGTGTCCTTCTGTGACGGGGTCACACAGCACCTTGCGCTAGAGGAAGTTATCTTCCGAGAGTATACAAACTCTCAGTGAACGGCAGTTCACTGGTCCCCTCTTTAATTAAAGAGAGCGAAGTGACCTAAATAAGGTAGATTGTAAACTGAGTATATTTATAGGTAGGTTAAGTTTGAGGTTAATACAAACTATCAGTTACCTATAGAAATGCAATGTCATAAAACCAATGGTTGGTTTTGAATGACCTTGGTACCTTGTACCAAATATCCCGGAGTATGACATGTCATACTCCTGAAGTGTGAAGTGTCACACTTCATGTAACCAGGGTACACTTAGTGCTACGTACCCCGTTACATCCTCCCCCACTTAGGTTCGGTTTACCGACCAATCAGAATGAAGAGATGTTCGTCACAAACTCTCATTCTCAAAGTCGAAAACCATCGACTCGGCCGCGCGAGCGCGGCGGAGGCTCACTTTACAGTTAGAGCCTCGAGCAGCAACCTGTGCGCTCTTCGTCAAGGTCTCCACTTCGACCGTTAACATGCCTCGTGGCACTGCTAAGAGCGGTGCTAAGACACGCTCCAAGGCTGCAGCCGGTAAGGCGCAGGCCAAGAGCACTAAGCCTCACGGCAAAGGCTCTGCACTCAAGGAGGCTACTCAGGTGGCCTCCGAGGCGATCGGATCCTCGGGTGACGCGGCTGCGGACAAGCGCGCAAGCAGGCGCCGCAGTCCGTCGCCCTCGTCTTCAGACAATCGTCCGAACCCTCGGTTCGTAGAACGTGAGTTCAACTCGGGCAGTGAGGACGATGTCGAGTCCGAGAGCACTCATGATGCTCCTGCGGGCTCTGTGGGAGGGCACAGCCCAGTGCCCAGTGAGCACAAAGAAGACAGCGTGCAGTCGTCCGCTAGTGATCACGGTGATCACAGTCCCAGGACCTCTGTGCGCTCTGAGAGTCCGGCCGTTAAGGCTAAGGGCACACCCAAAGCCGGTGGCGATGAGGAAGGGAGTCCTCGCAAACGTCTCTCGCTTGCCGAGGGTCTTGCGCGCGCTAAGGCCTCTAAAGCCGAAGGCGCCAAGCCCTCAAAGAAGCGTACTGCCTCTCAGTCTCCACTCCGCGAGGAGAAGGAGACTCGACGCTCCTATCAGAGTCTCTTCGACTCCTCGGATGAAGAGGAGGAGAAGGAGGAAGAAGAGGAAGAGGAGGGTGCCATTGTTGAGCCCCGGGAGGTCTCGAATGACCTCGACCAGCAGCAGGAGGATTTCCAAGCTGCCCAGCGTGTGCGTGGGGGTTCGGTGGCGGCACCCGTCAGCCAGGGAGCTGCCATCAACTCAAGAGGGTATTGGCCTCCCGAGGAGAGCTCTGGGGCTGACCTCTTCTTAGAGCTTCTCGTCGCTCCTCGTGGCCTTGTGGGCGGCCACACTTCTAGGGGCATCTATGAACGAGCCCTTGTTCAGAAAGAACAGTTGTTCGTCGACAACGTGGAGGCTGCTCGGTGTGTGCTTCTCGCGCCACACCGCATTCCCCTTAAGGACTTCACGACTTGTCGTAAGAAGCCCGAGACCCGGGGTGGTCTCTATCCTGTTTGGGGATACCCCTGGGTTATGCCCGAGAACTGTCCCACATGGAGTTCTTGTGAGGACATGTTCTGGGCGTGGGTGGAGACTCTCAAGTACTCGCTCACGGAGTTATGGGAACTCCATGAAGATCAGCAGCTGTCCCACATCCTGGACCAGCGTGATCTTCGTGTGAGGTTTGCCCACTGATCAGCAAGCGTATGCTGCCAAGGGACATCCTGAAGCGCGCTCTAGCGCTCACGATGAGCGCGGGTACGGTATGTATCATCATCCGTACCCCGTTCGGGCAAGAAGCCCTGACTACTTATGGAGCTGCCGCCGCTTCTGTTCCCAGATTGCGACAGCTTCGGGCAGTCAATCAGAGCCGTTCAATCGGCTCCCACGAGTCTCGGAGTGGGCATAACCCCTCACTTCACGAGGAGCTGTCGCTTCCCGCGACACCGTTGCTCCTGGAGGATCCGCTCCACGTGGAAGTGGACTTCTCCATTCCGGTCAAAGCAGGGGCGGAGGTGCCCTCGTACGAGTACGAGTACTCGGCGCCTCCCGAGAGCCCACTCTCGTTCGAGTGCTCCGACTGCGGGTCCGACACGGGACCCTGAGGTTGACCGCCTCCGTCAACGTCTCCTCGTGCTTGAGATTGCACTTGGCCTTGGGCCTGGCGGTAATGCTGCCGCCCAGGCCGGGAATCAGGGCGAGCTCGCTCGTCTTGCGGGTCGCCTGGACCTGGTGGAGCGAGAGGTCGCGAGCCTGCACCTGCGGGTGGATCGCCGGGCCTCTTCGTCCGATCTGGACGAGGCCTTTCGAATGATCCGACGGATCGAGGCTTTGTTGCCACGTCCGGAGCCGCCTGCGGCACACTCCCAGACGTACGCGTATGGTGCGTACCCGGCGTACTCAGCGTACTCGGCGTATGGCGCCGGGGTCCGTTCGTATGGAGCCCCTCCAGCGTACGGTCTTGACCGCAGCCTTGCCGTCCCGACCGAGCCTTGGGTGCCTGCTCCGACGCCCTCGTCGACGACTGTGACCGGCCCTCGCTTCGAGGAGCTGGGTCAAGGGGGGACTGCGAGTCAGCAACCCCCTGCGGGTCAAAGTACCGCTTAAGACGTCCGACATAGAACGTCGGGTGTGTCGTCATTGACTTTGGAAGGTCGATGGTGTACGACGCACCATGTCTGACCAGGACTGCAAAAGGTCCGATGAAGCGGTGCTTCAGTTTGTTGCTGCCGACAGAGCTAACAGTGTCTAGAGGTAGGTTCCTCGTGTCTAGCAACACTAAGTCCCCAACTTCAAATATACTTAAGTTTTCTCTTCCTTGTTTGTCTGAGTACTCCTTTTGTTTATCTTGGGCCGCTGCCATGGCATCGCGGACCCTGCTGACAATGTTCAGCTTGGTATCCATAAAGGATTCCACCTGTTTCCGCAGCGAAACTGGCCTCACATCCGAGACCTGGGAGGAAAGGGCTTTCCGAGCCTCCCCCCCACTTAGAATAGAGGAGTCAGTGTCTCCTCGAAGAGTGAGAGGCACTCTGGGGGGGCGGAAGCCGTTCAAGTAGAACGGCGTGAACCCCGTGGACGCGTGCACCGCGTTGTTGAGCGCAAACTCAACAACTGGAAGCTGCGTCGACCACGTACGTGGCGCTGCCGCGCACACACTGCGCAGAGTGTCCTCGAGCACTCGATTGACGCGCTCTGTTTGGCCGTCTGTCTGCGTATGATCCGCAGTGGACATCTGCAGACGAGTTCCCAGTAAAGGGAACAGCGTTTTCCAAAACGCAGCAGTGAACCGCGGGTCTCGGTCCGAGACAATCGTCTCCGGGAGACCGTGATAGCGGAACACGCCATCGACGAACAACCTTGCGGTTTGTTCGCCCGTCACAGTGACGGGAACTGGAGCAAGATGTACCATCTTGCTCAGCCGACACACGAACACCAAAATTCCGGTGTTGCCGTGTCCGTCGGCGGGAAGCCCAAAGATGAAGTCAAGACTCATCGACTTCCAACAATCAGCCGGTACGGGCAGGCTCTGTAGTGGAGCCGAAGAGTGCCTGCGGGTTTAACCCGCTGACATGTCTCACATGTCTTGACGTACCGGGCGACCCACTTGTACATGTGGGTCCACCAGAAGGACTGAGAGACCGACAGAAAGGTCTTCTC
>NW_003303617.1:144462-148098 GCF_000142945.1 Phytophthora infestans T30-4
ATGCTCCCAAAACCGAGCAACCAGTAAATTGCCAGCCACAAGATTAGGAACCCGCGCCAGCCGAAGTCGGTTCACTTTGTAACGCAAGACATTGATTTAAGGGAGCGATACCAATTGTACGTGAGCCAGCTGCATGACCAACCAACAGCACCCATCCAAATTCCATTTCAGTTCATCCGAAGCACAAATGAGCCCAACTGAAGGCCGAATGAGCCCCGACTGAGCGTCACACACACCTGCGCGTCAACACTCGAGAGCTCTCGACTCTTGCCGCTTTCTCTTGGCCTTGTCCATGCGGCTTGTACCTCCCTGCGTGAGTGCAGACGAAAAGTCTTTCGAGTAATGAAGACACCCCTCGGGCACAAGCGGCTTTGTAGACCCGGAGTCTCGAATCTTCTTATTTCTCGTCACGACATTGCTGTTAGTGCGAACGCGGAAGCTCTGTACGCAGCAATTGTACGCACAAACCAGTTAGATAATGCGATACGGCTCCGGCTACCATATGCAGTGCATCAAACGTTACCTGGTATGTCTCGGCTGAATAGACTTTTAGATACGCGTCTAAGGCGCCCCAGGAATTAAACTCGTTCTTCTCGAGCGACGGAGCTATTACCACTGGCTGCTCACCGCTCTGGATTGTCTGGAGAGTGTCGGAAGCATCCGATCGACGCTGCTTGGACGTAGACCTGCCGGTACCCGACGACTACACTGACGAGTCGAACCACTCCTCGTCGCTGTCGACCACCTCTTCACTATCACTCGCCCCTCCTCCGGTGGCGCGGCGGTCGCACCGTCGCTTTGACGCGCAGGTCGGGCGCCATGGGCTGCTGATTTACCCCCGCTGCAAAAATGAGTGGGGGAGTAAAAAGTAAACGCTACACGAGGTATAACCGCAAGCCGGATGCGGATATCAAGGCTTCCAGAAAAATAGGGCACTGTCCCATGTGCACGAGGTGGGTGCAGCACTCACTCCCTTAATTTAATAATGGAAGTGAGTATTTTGCCCGAATGAGGACTGTCTTCAAACCTACACCTAGCTGATCTCTTACTCCTCTCCAATGTGTTAAAAAAAAATTCACATCCGTCGAACGTATAGCGTATACCTAGTAAATACCAAAGCCTCTCACAACCACCCCCCCCCCCGTCAAAGCGCGCGGCACCAGCGGGAGGAATATGGCGCAGGCGCGTAGCGCGCAAAAGCGCCCACTGGGAGCTGCGGACGAGAGTGACAGCAGCGAGGGGAATGAGTCAAGCGGATTCTTGAGTGAGTGGCAGCCGTCTCCAGGTCCCAATGGACCCGAGATGCTCGGCACATCTAGTAGCGCGAGTGATGAAGCTGGGCAACAGCTTGTTATCGCTCCACCTCCAGAACAGACCCAATTCGAGTCGTGGGAAGCTTTTGAGGACTATCTCAGGGTGTACCAAGCGCAATCGTTCCAGGTAACTTTGCACATTTAACAGCCATCTTCAAAGCGCCTTAATACTCACTATATTTTGTAGATCTTTCGAATGCGGACAAACACCACTGCGGCTGATCGAAACGTCAAAATGGACGTACAGAGATCTAAGGCACCTCGAATTCCCGTTGAGTGGGTACAGTACGCTCGGACTTTTGTTTGTACTCATCATGGCAAATATTTCTCGATAGCGACTAGCAAACGACCACGGCAAGAAAGTCGAGCCCAAGGCTGTAATGCACAAGTAGGACCTTGGCTTAACGCTCCAAAACACTCTCATTTTGGCTGAATCGGGCAATTTCGGTCTGAGTTGGACAATTCTGGCTGAGTCGGGCAAGTTTCGGCTCTGTTGGGCATGCTAGGAATTGGTTGGCCACGTTTGGAATCATAATCATTGCACTTAGAGCTAATGACTCATCTCGTGGAGTCGCAGCTTCGACAAACCACCCATACGCCCGGACCGAGAGTTAACTGTTCGTCTGCTACGCCAAATGTCGAGTTGGATAGTGAGTGGGATGATTTCAGTCAATCAGGCCAAGTCACTGAGTCGGGTAATCAGTCGGGTGGGTCTCGGGTGAGTCGGGTAATCAGTCGGGTAACCAGACGGGTGAGTCGGGTAACCAGTCGGGTAACCAGACGGGTGATATGACCACTCAAATCACCAGTTTCAGAAGTTGCTTCAAACGAACCATCGACAACACTGCAACTTGCTCAAGATAGCGACTTTGAGATTGCAAGTCCTCCTAGATCACGTGGACGCCCAAAACAGTCAGCGAAAGCTAAGAAGGGTGCACGAAGTAAGGCGGTCGCGCGTGTCCAAGTTGACTTGGAATTGTACGCATCACAGCTTAGTCTGGCAAACTTACAGTACACTTTTGACAGCCAGCCATCATACGATTCAGCAGCAGCACTTTTCTCCAGATTCAAGTTGTTCGAGTTTACCAAAAGACCCAAAGCCCCGATTGCTCGAATGTTAGCGACGCTACCTCCAGTTAAACAGGTGACACCAAACGAGTCGATCATGCGCATATTTCGTGCTGATTATATTAAAAAGTGCTTCGACAAGTTTCCGCTCTCCAAAAAAGGCGGTCGGACAAGGGTGCGGGTAGCTTAGGTGAAAAAAATGGTGGTGGTGGAAGTTATTGGTGTCGGCACCTTCTCTACAAAGAAACTGGGTGTGATGAAAATGGGGCATAAGGCAAAGAAGATGACTATACTTGTGGAGAAGGCCGTTAGCTGGATCGAAACAGTCGACTTCCCTCTCCATATGCCCTCGCGCTTCAAAGTCAATCAAGACCCCAATCTTATTGAGAAGCTGAAGTCCATCCCGCTTCTTTCGACTCAGGTATGAATGTTCTGTATGACACACCTTTATTAATACTATTTACGTGCATTTGTTTACTGACGCAGGCAGAAACACTGGAACTGGTTAGGAAATCAGCACTGGGCGACAACTCAGTTGACATATTGATGTCGAATCTGTTCGCATCAAGGGCTGAAGTGATTGCGGTAGACACAGGACTCACTGGGAGCGTCGTGAATGGCTACGCTTCTGTTAAAACCATGCACAATATTTTCCTTGACGTGACCACGGAGAAAATTTTGATCCCAGTGATATGTAGAAAGAATCACTGGTGCTCAATCATGATGGATCTTTCACGAAAAGAAGTCTTTATCTACGACCCGATGAATTCTACAGACAGGGCCAATATTCGACTACTTGCCGAGAAGTTGGTGGCGATGCTACCTGATTTCGTCCCAAGAAAATATCGAACCCGTGCCTACCAAAGTGATCTCGGAGTGCAAGTCGATAACTACAGCTGTGGGATTTACACGCTAGTAGCCTTCGAGATATTTTGTGGCGCCGAATGTCTTAGTTTGCTGAGTAAAAAGGATATTCAGTATCTGCGCTATAGATATCTGTGCATGTGCATTTAACGATAACAAGTTAGTTTATTTTTCTAATACAGACTAGTGCTGGATGTTCGCCACAATTTCATTTTATGGATACCTGGATGCTATGCATGCTATAGCAAAATGTCAGAATGCCACAAAACGTGAGATCTTCTCTCTACATGCTGCTCTGCTCTCTCGATGAGCTTCCGGCTATTACGTATACTTTCAAGGACACTTCATTAGATGACGCTTCCCGCCACTAGCTAAATCGGGAATATTCGGG
>NW_003303617.1:148198-150848 GCF_000142945.1 Phytophthora infestans T30-4
AGCCATCCCATCGACGTTATGTACGTGGCAAGAAGCTCTTGAACTCGCATTTTGTATTGTTTGATATTTGGTATCATTCGGGGCTGCTGTGGCTGCTCTACTTCCCCGTGCCGTCATTTTTTTTCTTACGGCTCTACGCAGTCCAGTCGCCGCTTGCTTTCGCTGGTCTAGTTCGCCTGGCTGCGTCAAGTTGAACTGAGCTGTACACAGTATCTCTGCAACCTCTGGCAACGGTTCCAAGTGGACACCAGATGCCCTGACGGGTAAACCTGTCTCGCCATCGAAGATGTGATAACACTCTTCCACCGGCCTTGTCGGAGGAGCCCGGGCCCTGGACTCCGAGTCGCTGGAAGCGACGTCGATCGGAACGAAGTTCGGATCCGACTTGAGGCCGTGGCGGCGTCTTTGCCGACGGCGTCTGTGACGGGGAGCTTTGCTGCCCACGTCTAGGGATGTCGTCGCTACGACATCCGAGACACTCGTGGTCTCGTGTGGTACTGTTGTACCCACACAGGAAGCGTGTTCAACGCCTTCCTCTTCAGTTAAGGTCTGGGCGACCGCGTGTGGCACTGTGTTGCCCCACACAGGAAGCGTGTTCAACGCCTTCCTCTTCAGTTAAGGTCTGGGCGACCGCGTGTGGCACTGCGTTACCCACACAGGAAGCGTATCCGACGTCTTCCTCTTCAGGTATGGTCTGGGCGACGGTGAATGGAGCTTTGTTACCCACTCTGAACACGCTGTTCTCAGTGTTCATGGCAGCTGCAGCTGTCTGCGGAACTAAGTTACCTGTGGTGTAGTGATTTCTCCGTAGTTGCGGATTATCACCCGTCGACAAAGACGTGACACCGCCCAAGATGTTCAAGCGACGAACCCTCGGTCAGGTGATGTACGGAGACGCCAAGGTGCCAGGGACTCGACGGCGTCACTTCCGAACTCTCAACGGATACTGGATACGGGCCTATGTCACTGAATCCAGGCTGTCCTTATTATTAATAATGGACTGGCCGGATTCGCATTCAGCGGACCATCTACGGTACGAACCCTCAGTGGCGGTTGGGATGAGTTCGCAGAAGACTCAGCGACCCTTGGAAGGCACGTTAACCGTCTGGGACAGGGCGCGGACCGTTAAAGATGATCATGCGACGGTGCAGACGACGCTTGGCATGCAAGAAGATCCATAACGGATCATTGTTCACTTGATATTTGTATACTTGATTAGGACTTCTTATTAGGAATAGACCCGAAAGGGTAAGCTTAAATACAGAACAGAATTTCCACTCAAGCACACAGAGCGACGTCCGGCTTCAAGGTAAGCGTCAGGTCAAGCTTGTTTGAGTGTGTTATGCCTGTCGGTGAACTCGAAGCTCTGTAGCGAGGGTTCATCCGGCAAGGCCAAGAGACTTTGTGTATAGGCCGATTATTATCGGGAGGTTTTACGTGACGGCTTATTGTTGCCTATTTGCACGACTGGGAGTGCTTGAATTGCCCCCCTTTATTTCTTCCAGCCGAGTGTTGAACACTTGGTGATCTCGTAAAAGGCTTACCCGTGCCTGGTACCCTTCCGCTGTTGGGACCACGAGGATTCAAAACACCTGCTAGCTTTGCTCGTGCTAGTAGCGTGTTCTTATTTTACTGGTTGGCCTATATAAGTAGTTTACAAGGGCCAGTTTGTCCCGGTGCAAGGGCAGAACTGGGGTCTTTCAGGTCCGCCCGAACGATCGCTTACTATCCTAGTAGACGTATTGTTGTGGGAACATCCTAACTACATCTGTAGCTAGAGTTCACGTGGGATTTCCAACACCACAACTTCGCTCTCTTTAATCAAAGAGGGGACCTGTAAACTGCCGTTCACTGAGAGTTTGTATACTCTCGGAAGATAACTTCCTCTAGCGCAAGGTGCTGTGTGACCCCGTCACACTTGGTAGCACTAGTAGTCAATCCACGCCACCGCGGGTAGACTACCTGAACCTCTCCGAAGTTCGTTGCCTTGGATAGGAACGACTTCTCCCATATGAACGACTCTCAGTTCGAGTCGGTTCGGAAGATGGCAGGCATCTTCGAGATGGAGGCCCTGCAGAGCCTGGTGGTATCAACACCGACTGAGCAGCTCGAGCGCGTCAATGCATTCGACGCGTACGAGCAGGGCCTCATCGCGCATGTGCGGGAGAACCTGCAGGCTCCGGCGGCGGAAGCAAATCCGCCTCACCCGAAGCCAATACGGCTGAAGGTTAAGCCGTATGAAGGGAAGGAAGGCGAGAACCTTCACTTCTGGGTCCGAGAAGTAGAGCTCGCGATGGACGCGGCTCTGATCTCGACCGAGCAACTGCGTGTTGCTTTTGCACTCTCCAACCTTAGCGGTCGTGCTAAGAGTTGGGTGTACACTCGGGAAGCGACATCCCCTGGATGTTTCACATCCTGGGCTCAGCTGTGCGAACAGCTCCGAGCCGCGTTCCTCCCGGCGAACTACGAGTACCGCCAGCGTTCGCGCTTCCTCGCGTGTAAACAAGGAAGACGCGAACTGCACGAGTATGTGCAAGAGATACGGGAGCTCACGGCGTCCCTAGTGGGAAACCCACTCAATGAACACATCAAGATGACTGTGTTCATGGACGAACATGCGAGTGGGCCCCGCACGCACTCAGCTGTTCCG
>NW_003303617.1:176687-185332 GCF_000142945.1 Phytophthora infestans T30-4
TCGATGATTACTGGCCGCAGCTTCCACGCGCGGTCCGTCGCTGCCTCAGGAGCATCATTGCGACTGAAATGCATGTTGCGGGAAAGATGAGCAAACCGATCTCGCTTCATATAGTGGCCGAAGCACCCACGCGGAATTGCGCCTTCGTCGGTAGTCTTCCAGTGGTGGTCAAATTTCTCCTTGTTCGGCGCAATTGTTCTGGCAATGAGTAGTCCAATAAAAATACAAAACTCTCTTCCAGATATGTCAGGTGTTGCCAATAAATACTCCTTGATTTGCTCTTGCGATTTGACTTCAAAATTGTTGTCCTTCCGGTGACGGGCTTGTTGCTTTGCACGCTGTGGCCCAACACGCTTATCCAAATTGTGAAGGAAATAGTCGTCACTAGCTCCGGCAATGTCTTCCCAAAGATGGGGAGGTGCAAACAAGAAGAATGACCCCAACGCGGTCGAAGCAGCGGAAAGGGCTTCTTCAGTAGGCCCGTGATCCCCGCTGTAAATATTGGGATAGTCCTCCGTAAGCCATGCATCAGTCCGAGCCTCGTACGGCTCGTCCATGTAGGGAAAAGGCAATTGGGTATCAGGTCTATTCCATCCATTGAGCTTCATTTCTTTTAGAACATCCTTGTGTACACAACCGCGCGCAAGTGCTCCAACTCCGCCAACTGATTCAAGTAGAGATGGCTCGAAAAGTAAGTCAGGAGCAGCAGCAGAATCATCCACGACGGCGTCGGCTCTTGAAGCCTAAGTTCTCATCATCATCGTAAATGGACATATTCTCATTGTCACCATCGGAATCCAGTGCTGCAAAATCGGCTGGTTTATCTCCAGGCGCGATAACGTTTGGGTCATCTACATCCACATACACTATAAGAATCCATAACATGTACCCTTAACGTGTATACACACCATAAGCTTACCCATCATCGTTCTGATTCCATGTGCAAGGCTGATGCTTGGTTGCACTTCTTCAGGTGGTATGGCGGCCGGTTGCCCTTCTTCACCTGGCATCGTGCTTTCTCCGTCGCTATCAGGCTCAGAGCAGGCATACTCTGAGCCAGATGTAGCAGCAGACATGGAAATTCAGACATGTAAAACTACAATTGGAGATACTGCGTCTGCACCTATAAGGGAGTGGTGTGTTAACGTTAGCAGTAGTTCACAGGTACGAGCAAGATATTTGACACAGCTTCCTGTTTTCATCACCAGCTGAATTACCCAAATCACTCTCTGCCAGGTGTGGAGACGTAGCCTGAATGTTCGGACAAACAGTCTTCGTCGTGTCTGGATCTGGACTGACAGTTCGGTCAGCAACTATATACACGATAGCGTTAGAATCATAACACGTACATACACAATAAGATCAAACGCACCATCTTGTCTATCAGGCACATCGGTTTCAGGCTGTCCACTTTCCAGAGTAGGTTGAGTCGCTGCCGCTTTTGCTTGTTGCTTCGCCGCGGTAGCTTTCTTCATCTCCTCTGGCAAAGCACACGTATTAGAGTCCACACAAAGACCTTGAAAGGCGATACTACTTACCCAAGGCGATACGGTCCAAATATGCCATCAACGCAGCCTCTCCAACGAAAAAGTCTACGCCACGTACGTCCTTCTTCGTCTTCCCCGGCATAAGGTACGTGTAGTCGTTTGACAGGCCCGTAGGGGCCTTTGATTTCCATCCTTCCTTCAGAAGCTCTCGCCATCGGCCTCTGAACCCGAACATCTGAGCGGCAGCGGCGAAAATTCTCGAATGACCGAGATATGGGTGGCGCAGAATTCCACCTGCAATCCTCTATGCTGATTTGTGTGACACCCATCAAACTGTGTCTTCTAATTTTCTAGAAAAACCAAGTTCAAGGCACACGCATAGCTATGTACTGCTGTGCGGGAAGATGGGAAATATGCCTACCCCTTCTCGACTGACAATTTGTATGGTCCTATACAAACGTTAAGTATAAAAGCTTAACGTGTCTCAGACACGTTAAGCTTTTCGCGAAATCGTGTCTCATACAGGCTCTCGGGTTTGGGGGGTTAATACGAAAACTACAGTACCACGAAGGGTCCTTGAATTGAATAATTTACACGGCGTTAGCTCTCCGTAAGGAAAAATGACGATCTCAAATTTTCTAACGTATGAGCAGCTACACGTTGGCCGTACCCCATATCGTGCTCGCGTACTTGGCCTATACTTGCGCCCCATAACCCAAAAAGAGCGAAAAATTGTGATATATGGCACTGGAACGAAGAGATCGCTATTCACGATGTTTTCATGCCTGTTAACAGCATCTGCTCTATACACTACCGTTGAACCTGGTGCTGACCGTTCCTCTTTGTTATAGATACACCTGCTCTCATGCGCGCACGACTCTGCGTATGCCCTCCGTTTGTAAAACTTTGCACGTGTGTGCTAAAAGTTTATGGTCTGCTCGGGATGCAACCAACCGGTATTCCTCCTGGTTGATTTTGTTGCGTCTTTTGATCGAATGACTACGGCAGTTTCGTTTTTAACTAATCAAATCGTGGTTGTATCGTCACCGAATTCAGCATACGTTTTTGCCAGTCAACTGAATGAAAAGTAAGCGTAAAATGATTACATGTACACTGTCCTCCTCTCTAAGAGCGTAAGATTATACTGTAGCAAATTTGCGCTGCGAAATGATCGTGAACATTAGTTTTGAAGTTGATTGCCTGTATTCTCAAGGTCAACTCTGTCATATTGACAGTGTCAATACACTTACAGCTCAAAAGAAAAGGGATTGTCCAATGATTGTTGATCGGCTTTTTATTGAACGAATGACATCTTCCTTTCTTGTGTGTGTTTTTACGTAGCACTTCGTACTGCTCTCGAAATGCTTGGTTCTTGTGCTGGTTGGGCTGACTGGACTTGGATACGAGGCGAGGCAGCTCGTGTAGTAGTAATAGCTTCACGTCCGTCACGACCAAGTTCGTAGTTGTCGCCGTCCATGTCCTCCTGGCTTTTGTTACGACGACGACAAAGGCAGCGCACCACTGGAATGAGAAGAAGGACACACATTGTGATAGTGTGTTTGAGCTGGATGTAGCTGCAACGTCAAAAGGAAAGTGAGACCAACGAGTGTAACGAGGCACAACTCGAGTTCCTGTAGTAAACACGATCACTAACTCGATTACGACATACTTCGAAGTATTATCTGTTTGCTCTCCAGTCACGTGTCACGGATTGTGTCCTGGATATTGCTTATGGGTTTCTACTCGTGGCAGTAATCCGGTAACCGGAACGAATAATAGCTCACAGTAGTGTCTACAGCTTTATGAATCACGTTTTACTAGTACATACTAGGTCTAGTCAGTCTTTGTCGACTTCTTCGCGACTTCTGTATCCCCAGAGGCACTCGGATGCAGCCAGTTCTTGTATGAGTAGGCAGAGGCACCAAGCATTTGCTCGAGATGGTGATCGAGACACTTCTCGATACTACAAAGGTGACGAATGTACGCCAATTTAGGCCACACTGCACGCTGGCCGCCTTCGATGTAATGTGTCATATCTTGCACAGTTGGGTTTAAAATGGCCTTGATGCCGATGGATTCCAGGAAGCGAAAGTCGGGGATGATCATCACATTTCCTGAAAAGTTTTGCTTGAAGTACGAGCTAAACTGATGACCGTAGATCTTTGGGAAGAGACCCAGGAATGCGAGCATTTTCAGTCGGTGGCGCACGTCCCCTGCAATTACACTCTCGAGCTTGTAGAAAATGCTCTTAGTGTTGCTTGGTTTGTCGATTTCGTCACTGACGAAGGGTACCACGTGAGGATTCACTTGTGAAACGATAAAATTGGTCACGTCGAAGCCACTAGCCATTGTTTCCATGGGCAAATCGTGTTGAATGCTGCCATCCACCCACTCTTTATTCAGGGCCGCGTACGGAACGATATTGCCCTGGAAATCTTTCGCCATAAGCTGTTTTCCCTTCATAATGCCAGGAAGCGAGCAGGACACAGCGACAGCGCTCCATAGGAGCACGTGCGGAGTGTTAATATGACTCAACAAGAGCTTTTTTGGCCCTTTGTGGCCCGTAATATCGGACGCTGACACGGTGATACATACATGACGACCAGTCTTCAAGAAGGCGTCTTGGAACGTATAATACATAGTTTTGTCCTCGGCATTCATAGGCTCACTGTAGTAGTGCTCCGTAGTGCGCTCGAAGTCCGATGAGGCCACGAGAAAGCCCGTCTTTACGCAGTGCGCAAGTTGCTCCAAAAGCGGCGGAAACCAGCGAATACCCAGCGAGAAATAACGTGTCGAAATGTCGCTGACCAGGACATTATTCAGCAATTCTTCGTTCGTCCTGCACGCAGTAAAAGCTGCCGTAATAGAGCCACCGGAGGACCCTGAAATGACATTCGGTAGCACATTCGCATCCAGAAGAGCACGTATGACGCCCATGTGGTACATGGCGATGGACCCGCCACCGCTCAAACACAGTGCCGTCGAGCCAAAAGACTGTTTCATTCGCCTAAAGAAGCGGACTTTCTCTGCGTGAGGAAACTTTTCATCACTCATCCCAGCCAGTGTGTCCAAAGCGCGAATCACCAGTGCGTTATACTTGGTAATTGCCGTCTTCGTCCCGGAGTTGCATTCCAAATGGAGACTTGGTGAGTCTACGCCCAATTCGTCACGCATAACTACCGAAGCCACGATATACCGGAGTTCGTCCACATTGATGTTCTCACCCCCGTCAAGAGCTCGAGTCAGCGTCTCTACGTTGTGACGCATCTGTACAAAATCGCAGTGCTCTGTGTCTTGAGCATGAATCGTAGTCTTCCAGTTGTCCTTCCCTTCCAGCACGTCGAGATATTGCGCCATCTGCTTCCATTCGCGGTAGCTTTTGGTGGTTTTCATGAGTCGACGAAGTCTTTCGGCCTGCTTATCACGTACGCCGAAGAGCCCAACATATACACTTTTCACAATAAAGAGGATCTGCTTGATCACCTTCACGGTGACATACAGCGACAAAGAGAGCACGATACGCGCCATCTGATACAGCGCCACGATCCACTGCAAGATGATCACCACTTGCAAGCCGCAGAACCAGCCGACCCATTTATATTTGCGTACTAGTAAGACGATAGTCGCAATAACAGCAACGACTGCCAAGGGCCGCGCCACAACCTGCGGGTCTGATAAATCCTCGCGTTTGAGGTGTCGAAGGCTATTTACCACCGTCCAGAACTCCACAAGCGCCTCGTTCAGCAGCTCCACCACCACGTTCCGGCAATAATGCAAATGCTCGTCAAGATGTGCGGGAGCATCGGCAAGCCGTGCAAACAGCGCATCGACCAGGTAGCTGCCCAGACCTAATACCACGATAATACCGCCTACAACGTTGGCCACAAACTGCGCAAAACGATTCGAGTCCTTCCACTCCGCCTCCTCCCGCAAAGCGCGCTGTAGATCCTCCAGACTTCGCTTCTTGTTCATCGGAGGCCTGCGCTGCATCCTGCGACTAGCAACAGAGTCCTGGCGTCTGACTAGTCTGTGAGACGCTCGCAATTGGGGAATGCCTTGCCTCGTACCAAAATGTTTTACTTGTTTTTTGTAAGTGGATTTATAGTCATGACGTCGGCATTGTGAATTCCGACCATTTTGGTCCTGTTCAGTGAGTCACTCGAATACAAATTTCTCAGATCGTACTTAAGTGGTCGTTTTACGTACTTAAGTGGATTCTCTCTCCAGGGAAGCCAATATCATCCAAAACACCGTGTAGATCCGCTTACGCTGGTAAACGCGGGGTGACGACGCTGCGGTATGCTCGTCCCTGCGAGAGCGCTACCGAGTCGACAAGCCGAACGAGGCGCATAACAGCTTCCACTTGCGACGCATCTGGCTGCTCAGCTGTATCGGCGAAACAGGTTTTGAACGACCACAGCACAACGTTCGACAGCTCTGTCAGGACAACCTCCCGCACGCTAGTCGAGTATATGTCGTTGGAGTGGATGCCTTCAATTTTGTCGGTTGCTGATCCTGACGATACGCGCGCAGCCCATGCGAGCTGCAGCTTCTCTAGGAGCTCTTGGTCTGCATGGAGTTTTGACTGAGGCTTCTTGGCTGCTGCTTGTAGCGCTTCATCTTCTGGCAGCGAAATCTTCCTGCGTATCCTTGAAAGCATTGCTTCTCGGTGAGCTACTGTAGCAGTCGAGAGCTTCGGTGGAGAAGCGGGCAATCGCTCTAGCAATGCTCTGGCCTCACTATTTAGCAGCCGCAACAGCATTTTCGCCTGGAAGCGCATCATATAACCGTTAGATTACAACACTGTAGGGGTTTATTGTAGGGATCCATGACCCTACCTGCTTCAAGCGGTGGTAGATCGGAAACACCGACGAAAATGTCGGTGCTTCAGCCACGTGTCGAAAGTGGGGCGAGCCGACCTCAATCTTCTTGAGCACAAAGTCCGTCAACCTTTGATACCCCTGTCGTAGTCTCGCTACCTGCTTGGGGAATGATGCCTGAATTCGAGAAACAGGTACGTCCATTCTGCCACCTGACTCGAATTTCTGCTGTTGCTGTTGAATGAGCTGCCTTCTTTGAGAGCTCAAAGACACATACTCACTCATCTTACAGCAAAACGCATAGCGACTTGAGGCCTCTTTTTCCTTCAATTGCAACTCCTGCAACTGTGTTTCCAGCGCCTTTAATTTGCGTGGGTACACCAGTCGAGCTTTGGGCAGGGGCTCCAGCTTACGTTCTAACCTCTCAGAACTCCGGGTCGTTCGCGTCGCTTTCGCAACGGCCATAATGTTCTGCAGCTTCTTATCATCGGCATCCAGCGATTCGGTATGCTCTTCATCACTACAACTATCACCGGTGTCGCCTTTCGGCACGAGTTCCGCTCGGACTTGACGCGCGCGTCGGATGGCGTCCTGGATCGACCGTTCCACTTCCAGTGTCTCCTCTTGCTGCGCAGTTGTCTTCTCGACGAGCGACGTTTCGAGGTCATAAATGTTCTCGTAAATAGCCTGGAGATTATTGCATTGTTGCTGCAGCACTAGTGAGCGGAAACGCACGTCGGCGTCGAGGCTGGAAGTCGTGCGCAATAGTTCCTCAGCCACGCTATTCCAGCTGGCCATGATTTGCCAGATATGCAGCTTTTCAACCAATCCCGGAACTTCGGAAATTGGGAAAATCATTTTTATTAGAACAAAGTGTGTTTTTTAAACAAATTTCTCACTCCTTTCAAAATGTGCACACTTAAGCTTTTACTACGACAAAATGTGTGCGATATTTTCTTAAAAGCGCTTTCTTTGCGAGACGAGGATCATTCTGTACTGGTAAAATCGCCAAGATTTTTACGCCAAATTTGCTGATGGATGACTCAAATGCACAGATATATAAAATTAAATGAGGGTATCTATTACACAACATGTTCTGGTACATGGTGTATTCAATCGTCGGGATTACTTCTAAAACACTTAAAATAGCTATTTATTACGAAAGGGTATATATTATAACCGTAATCTGATTCTCTCTGGATACCTGTAAAAAATCCAGAGAGCAATCCTGACAAACGTATAAACGCTCTCTGATTTGTAAGTTCTGAGACTTTAATATGGAAAAATAATTCCGGCACATAATGTTGGGGATTGCCGTGCAAGATTCGCACGGGACAGGCATTATATTAGAAATGGGTGCTATGTTTACTCATTAGTATCACTATGTAGACGCGCTAGACGAAGTACTGTGTGGCCGTATCACTTGGTCAGATATTGTGGTTTAAATCTCAAAACAAAAATTTAAAGATGCCACAATAGATCATTCTAGAAAATTAGAGCGCTATAGAACACCAATTTTCTGGTAAAGCACAATAAGCGTTTTTGGATGCAGATCCGTGAACGGGCTGTTTTGTTTAATCAGCACCAACTGTTTGCTTTTCGTAAATTGTTTTTTTTCTTGCATTCATTCACGTCCGCAAATGGGTTTCAACCTGTTCAAGCGAGTTTTGTAGGATGGCTGCGCTTTGTAGGGCTCTTAGAGAGCTCGTGTTAAGGATCCTGCAGCAGGATTCCTGCTGTGATGACTCGGGGTGTCCACTTCATCTGATGCCACAAAATAAATCGCTGAGAAATGTAAATGTCCCGCTCTGGCTCAGCAGTCTAGAATCTTTTTTCAGCCATCAAACTGCTCGTTGGTTGGTAATTTGCCTGACAACCGTTACAGCGACTGGGTCAGATATTTGCAGGAGTGTTTGCAAGTAGGAGTGGTTGCGCCCATAAGTTGACTTATAGCCCCCCCCCCCCCTCATTAGCCTTTTTGCATCGAGTTCGGGACAAAACCGAGTGTTGCTGGTCAGGAATTCGTTCAGCTTCGCCTGGTTTTATTCGTTTTGTATCGTTTCGTCTCGCACACAGCTTCAATTGTGTGCTGACAGGCTCTCGCGCGCGCAACTCTTTCTCTCATAGTTGTGTTTTAAAACACAGCCAAACCGATACAAAGCACCCTCATTCCCGCGATAATGTGGCGGAATGAGGCTAAGAAAAGCGGTAAGAGTCTGGATTAAAGCTTCATTAGAGACTACGGGCATTTCCCAGCAGTAGTCCACGATCGATAAGAGTAGCAGGTCGATGACCACAGACGTGTCTTGTGCTTTTAATGCAGATCCCGAACAGCAGC
>NW_003303617.1:186773-189523 GCF_000142945.1 Phytophthora infestans T30-4
CGGACCCGAATGGCCAGTGATTGTGGCCTGTTCGTGGCGTACGAAGCTGCTGCATTCGCTGGATGCCAAGCTCGACGTCTCCGCCGCCAATTCGTTAAACTCGCCATCGTCAATGTCGTCTTGGTTATTGCCCTCTGTCTCGTGGTCACTGTCATCACCTACGCTACTCTGCTTGTTCGTGAAATACCGCCACGATGCACCATGCGTACTAACTGCACCGGCGCTACTGTCGCTACTCATGACAGAGATAATAGCGAAATGCCTACTTCTGGATTGTAGCATCTCACGACAAACGCTTGACGTATTATTAGTAAAGACGTGTATTGCGATGTTTATTGTTTGAGGATGCAACCAGGCATTCCGAAATAATCATTGTATTGCTGCTTCAATACAATAGTTTACACTTAATTATTGATTTTTACAAATTGGATGACTTTGTCCAATTAGTTATTTTGTATTTACAGCAAAGTACTTTATTTTTTCGTAAAATCTAGTTTTTTCTGCTTTGTTTTGCGTAAATACGGAGCTCGGTCTCCAGACAGAATCGAATGGCTGTTAGCAACGGTCGCTCAAAACGCGAACCTGAGGCGCTCGTCTATCATTTTTGATCTCACCATGGCTCTCGCCAACACCTTCACGACCAAGCAAGTCTGCAGCTACTTTTTTACTGCCAGCTTGGCGACTTCCAGTCGGCCACCATGAAGCTTCAAGACGACAACGTAACGCTTCTCGATGTGCGCGATATCTTTGATGCGCTCATCGAGAAGCATTCCGTTGTGAAAAGTATCTTGCTGCCGACGCAAATACGTGGACTTCGAGCGAGCGTGCGTTGTAGCCCTGTCAGGCGCCGTGGACGAGCTGACGAACGACCAGGAGCTGATGTTGCAGCCATTTGAGACGGTACCTGCAATTACGACACCGGACACAAGGCACGGACGCCCACAGGGCTTTGCCGACAGAGTCTTGGCGACTAGAAAAAAAGCGGCGCGGTGCAAAGAAGATATTTGATGGTGTGCTTTTCATCCCGCCGACGTCAAACACCGTGGAGCGTCTTTTTAGTGTGGCGAAACATACTCTTTTCCACCATCGCCAGCGTATGCTGCCTATTCACCTTGAAACCGTGTTGTTCCTGAAGATGAATCGGCGTTTCTGGGACGCAAACACTGTAGCAGCTATCGTGAACGCAAAGTAATGTGCAGTGCCAAACATCTAAGTAGTTAATTTTCCAATACACTACTATTGATGTCAATTATTTATTTCTTAAGCTTTAGTTTTTGTAGCAATAGCTTATTTTGGCATGGACCTTCAATATGATTGCAATTGTATTATCGGAATGCCTGAGTGGCACGTATACGTCGACACTAGGATCGTAGACCATAGCAATCAGGCACTGCGAGAAACCTTTTGGTACCACCGAAAAGGTACCATCAATAAAAAGGGTCAGCTGAGGGTACCGTAGAATCCGCAGTAAGTCCGGATGCCCAAAGCAGAGCATACGCTGTATGCCGGCGGTGGTGGGGCGAGCCATGCTGAATTGTAGGAACGGGCGCGGGTCTGAGTCGCTAATGCTTCGCACCGGTGCAGCCTCAATTGCACGGAAAATGTCGCCACCGGTGGCACCTTGGCGTACGTTTTTGATGATCGTAACACCACTCGGACGCGCAATACCGTAGATAGTTGACGGGTGATGCTTGGTACGGAACCTATCAAAGACGCGCTGCCACAGAACACCAGGTGCAACAGCGAAGTCTTTAATGGCGCGATCTTGCAGCTCCAAAGACATGTCGTGGCGTACGTCTGCGACTTCTTCTAAAATTTCTTGGTCGCAGTGGTGAATATTTTTTTCGATGATAGTGCCCCCCTTCTTGACTACAAGACGTGCTGGACACCCAGTCCGGAACTTCACGCAGCTGAAATAGGTTGTTCCTGTCTCCGGGACGGTGCGCTTCTTGCAGAAGCGGTAGTTCTTGTGCTCCATGGACAAAGCTGTTAAGTGACAATAAAAATTAATACAGCTATGTGTTTCTGCATGATTGGTTCCCATTAACTTTTAAAAACCTCAATCCCAAGTTCGACTCAAAATAGGTTTTAGGATATGTCCTAAATTTCCGACAAAAATACCGTTTTTAATTTTGGACAGTATTAGGATTGCAATGTTTTTCCGGATTTAGAACCTTTTTAGGATCCATTTTGCAATCTATTCCAGTAATTTACGACGTATTTTAGGATTTTGTAGGACAGTTAGGACAGGATTAGTACAGAAAATTTGACACCAAAAAACTTTCTGTTTCCACCCAAGGAATTGGGATTGCCCTTGTGATATGTTGACCATTTGGCCTCGAGAAAAACCACAACAGCTTCGAAGCACCCACGCCCAACCCGAAAGGCGCTTCGAAAGCTAACATCATCCTGCCGACGGTCATCATTGAGTATAATTTTTTTTGTTCTTACTGTGTGTACTTCCTTGTCAGCATCGTGCATGCACCTACCGTCAACGTTAAACAAAAATGCATATGCGCAAATTATCACACAGGCAACGGCAGCAGCGACTTCGTTGTCCATTGCGCTTTGCTGAAGCTATTTGGAAACTGACACCCGGCCTTCTCGAGTCCAACCATGATGTATCGGCTTGTACAGGTAATCCTTGATATTCTCACTATTCTGACTTTCAAGCTCAGAATAACTTATTCCTTGGATTATCTTATTAGCCAATAAAAGCTTTGTATTCCTTGCCAAGGTTAGGGTAGAAT
>NW_003303617.1:194491-197352 GCF_000142945.1 Phytophthora infestans T30-4
ACTTGGGCGGCCGCCAGAGGCAAAAAAAGCGAATATTGCGCTATCCATGCCAGTGTCACGAGTGGTTCTGGCGGCCATCGTCTTGGGCACGGTGAGTTCCGTTACCCTCCTCCGCACTTTTCGACGGCCGACCAGATTCGTGTGGGCCACGCTTTCGATGAAGCCATGCAGGGCCACGACGGAGTCGCTGAGAAGTTGTGGGCCGGCCTCGGTCTCCGTGGGACAAGCGCGGCTAGAGCGTACGGTCCCCGTGGATGACGAGGACGGAAGTCATGGGGGACCGGAGCTACTGAAGGACAGTGTATCTTCGCGGTGAGGCGGTGGGGTGAGCGGTACCGCCTCGCTGTCGTGGTGTACAAAATCGTGGACGATGATTGCGAAACGGTGCCTGACGGCGGGAACGAGGACCATGGAGGACGAAGTGCGGGCCGCAAGGAAGAAGGAAAGAGATCAGTCGTGAATTTTCCTTGGAGACAACAAGCAGAAAAGAATTTGTGTTGACATTTGTCTTTAGCTTGTTGCTTCTGTTTATATCTCCGTACTGTTCTACTTCTATACAGCGTCGACCGTCCCATCCAAGGACGGCTCGCGACACGTGGTGGAGAAGCAGGGTAGTGGTCCTCGTTGTGAAGAAGAACCGTCGGAGACGTCGTGGAGTGTGATCCCGTAGTGCAAGGAGGTCTGGTATCGAGCCCGGACGCATAGGGACTGGAGTGTGATTTTCGGTGCGGAATTCCTGGTATAGAGCCCAGGGGCGCATAAGGGAGTGTGAAGTTTGGAGTTTATTCGGCGCGGAATTCCTGGTATAGAGCCCAGGGGCGCATAAGGGAGTGTGAAGTTTGGAGTTTATTCTGCGCGGAATTCCTGGTATCAAGCCCAGGGGCGCATAAGGTAGTATTGGGAACAAGAGTTTGACGAGGGAAGCATTGGAGAAGAGTGTCATGTCGGTATACGTGGAAGACGACTATGAAGAGGACCTGAGGCGGTCCGCTGCCAGAGAGGCGGCTGAAGAAGGATAGAGTCAGGGAGCCTCTCAGACGGAGGATGTAAAAGATGAAGATGAGGAAGAGAAGGCTCCTGTGGGAGTGACAGCCGCTGCTGATCCGGACGCTCTACGTCCTCCTCCACCAGGGGTACCTCGTCCGGGCCCGGCGACACCGCCTCCGTACCGGGCGCCGGCTCCGTTTACACCTTTTCTTCTACCTTGACCGCGTCTTTGACGCCACCCGTCACCTCCAACCGGCCTTCTCCAGCCGCCCGTAGCTCGTCGCGCGTGCTCTTGGACCTCAAAGATGTCGACTGTGATGAAGGTGCTGCCGATGTTCTACTCGGACACGGCTACGGTGGAGAAGGCGCGCGACTTCTGGGAGCTGTTCGAGTACCACACTGACCGGTTGCCAGACAGAGAGCGACTGTTGGTTTTCCGACAGAAGCTGAAGGGACGTGAGGCCGAAAGATGGTGGAGCAACTCCAGCATCAAGTCGTTCGCGACGCTGAAGGTGCGTTTCCACAACCGGGTTCTCAGCAGGACGGCTGACGAGCTCTGGGAGAGACTGTACTCCACTCAGCGTGAACGTGGCGAGTCAGTGGAGGAATGGGGAGACCGAGCCACGGATCTGTGCGACTCCCTCGACTATCCGAACCCTCAGATGCGGTATCAGTTGTTCGGTCGTGGCCTGAAGACCAAGAGGATGCTGGCTGCTCTAGATTCAAGCCCGGCTCGAGATATTCCGGAGGCGTGCGAGTGGCTAATGTTTAAGGACATGCATCGTCCTGTGAAGGAAGACGACGAATTTCCTGACGAGTCGCGGGCGAGGACTGATAGTCACACGGCGACTGTGAACGCTCTAACCCAGAAGCTGGACGACTTCCTGTTGCAGCAGCAGGAATGGCAACACCAGGTGATGGAAGATTTGCAATCCGTGCCGCCGGCTGCGGTGCCTACTGTATCGGCGGTGGTGCCGAGCTCCGGAGGCCACGGACAGCTCCCTCCCGCTGGTGGAGCTGGTCCGTTCGGAGGTAATCGTGCCCGTCGAGGCATCAAGATGGCGGAGGATGCCCACACGCAAGAAGGAGAACTTGTCTGTGGCCGATGCGACTACAAGGGTCACACTCGCGTGACGTGTTCGCGTCAAACGATGACTTGCCGACGGTGTAACCAGTACGGTCATATTGTGGCTGAGTGTGAGATGCCGTATACCGGGGTCCGTGGCCCGCCTAGCGGTGGAAACGGAGGAGGAAACTCGACGATGCGGTGTTTCTACTGCCACCAGATCGGTCATAGTGTCTCTCAGTGTCCCGAGATCGCTACTCTGAAGGGATTGGCCACGACTCTGAAGGCGTCGACGGCCGAAGCGTCTAGTCAATGATGGGAGCGTGAGGGAGGGGAAGAGCGAGTCACTCCTTCCTCTGGTCAAGTGGATGACTCGAGTGGCGGCCGAGTGAAGGATGGAGGAGATAAGGCCGTTACAGTGGACGTTGATCAAGAACCGTTACTTGTCACATCTTATATGGGACAAATACAACCACTTTCTCTTTTGCTACTTCTGCAAGACTCCAAGCTTTCTTCCTCATCGGTTCCTCGTCGATCTCACTCCCAGCAGCAATCCTGTGACGGTATCCTATTAAATCTGGATTACACACAGCCCCACATTGTGAATCTTCGAATCTTACCGTATCTTTCCCATATGATCATCACTTAAGTACGATAATCATGTCCATGATTAATCCTGGCCTCAGTCGTGTACAGACCCATGTAATTAATCCTGGCCTCCAACAGCCGCCGTTAAAAAAAAGGCTGGCGATACAGCCCATGTTTTTAAAAAGGGTTAGGTATCGAAACAATGGTGATCATGGATACA
>NW_003303617.1:199598-201228 GCF_000142945.1 Phytophthora infestans T30-4
TATTCGTCACGTCGTCATGAAACCTGGGAGGACAGACCGACTCAAGTTTGAGATAGACACCGGGGATAATAAGTTTCATAAAGCAGCCGCCCTACCGTGTGTCGATGGCGGAAGGGGAAGTCATGGAGGCTGAAGTGCAGCAATACCTGGATCTCGGGTTGATCAGGCCGTCGAACAGTCCATGGGCTAGTCCCGTCCTGATAATCCTGAAGCCGGACAGCAGAATTCGCTTTTGTATTGATTACCAGGAAGCTTAATGCTGTGACGGTGAAGGATTGCTATCCTATGTCACTGATTGACGATATCCTGGATGTATTAGGAGGTGCGCAGATCTTCTCTACGATGGACATCGCGTCCGGTTACTGGAAACGTGCCGATGGACGAGGGCAGCGTGGCCAAGACGGCGTTCACGTGTACGTTTGGCCTGTACGAGTGGCTGGTGATGCCGTTTGGACTCTGTAATGCGGTGCCGGCGTTCGAACGGTTGATATGATCGTCTTAGTGGACCTGAAGTGGCGAGTGTGCTTGGTGTACCTGGATGACTGTGTGATCTTCAGCAAGGATTTCCCTACGCACCTAGTGCGTGTCCGTCAGGTGCTGACTCGGTTCCGTGAGGCGGGATTCAAGCTCAAGATGAAGAAGTGTCATTAAGGGCGGAGTCAGGTGGCATTCTTGGGTCACATTGTGACGCCGGCCGGCATTCTGCCGAACCCTAAGAAAGTGAAAGCGAGGGACCTGCACGAGATTCGGTCGTTCTTGGGCCTGACGAGCTATTTCCGGAGGTACATCCCTGGATATGCGGCGATATCGGCGCCTCTGGAGAGACTGAAAGCGAAGGGTGCTCCGTTCGAGTGGAACGAGGACTGCGAGGCTTCGTTTCGGCAGCTGAAGAGAGCTCTTATGAAGCCTCCTGTGGTGTAGGGATTTCCAGATTCGACCATACGCCGACCTACTTTAGGTCAAGAATCGGCTCGGTCTGATAAACCAGAGCTTAGGAGCCAAGGATCACGGTAAGTACTCGGCGATCTGTCCGGATATGCTATCCGGACAGCCGCTGAGCTCAACGGTCGCCGGAACTCAGCTGAAGGGTCGGTAGAGATCCGAAACGACTACATTTCATTAGATATTTGTATGAGAAGCATAGGATTAAACAGGGGGAGCCGAAAGGGCTCCCAGAAGATAACAGAGCAGAATTTTCCTACTCCAAGACACGTGTACACTTTTCCGGTAAGTCCCTGCATAGGGCTGGATTATGCCTGCCGTCAATACTCGAGAGGCATAGCTTGTAGGGTATTGACTGGTAGCGCCAAGAGATTAGGTCGGTCCGGGTAGGACAAAGTCTCGCTACGCGCGAAAGAAAGTCCCGCATACTCAGCGGGCCGGTACGTCGGATAGCCCGGGTGCCGTAACACTTCTAGCTGAGCTGCCTCTGCGCTCGGTGACCTGTAAAAGCGCTCGCGCGCCGTCGTCCATCCTTTGGTGGAGGGCACAGGGTTGTGAACGAGCTCAGCCGAACCAAACTCGGCGGAGCCTCGGAAGTGATCTGACTTGGTTAGTCGGAACCGGGTGGAAGCGAGTCCACTCGTCTGTCCCGGAGGACGGACCGCGAGGGGACCACCCTCTGCGCAGG
>NW_003303617.1:203423-209347 GCF_000142945.1 Phytophthora infestans T30-4
GTCACAGGAGGCGGCAAGTACGACTTAAAGGACAGCACAAAGGCAAGGGAACACACCCGCAAGGCAACCCTACGGCCAGATCCACGATCTAGGCCCCGGATCCATAAGCTCGAATATTCGCTTAGGATACGGAACAATCCACGGACGCAGAGTGAAGATTTTCCACTGCTGCTCCACCCCATCCCCACGTCTCGCCAAGACACTCAAGCTTCACCACTTGAGCTCTTCGGAAGTTACCGAGAGAGCAAGATCCCGCCCTACCGACGGGTACACAAGGTGAGGAAAGTTCAGCAGAACACGGATCATCGGGGGACCCCCTCCGTTAGTCGGTGTCTGGGCGCAGTTGGTAAGTTGGATCTGGCAATCTCGCAGATTTTGCTGATCCCGCTACACCACAGTTGCCTCCCTTTTATTTCTTCCAGCCGAGTGTTGAACACTCGGTGATCTCGTAAAAGGCTTACCCGTGCCTGGTACCCTTCCGCTGTTGGGACCACGAGGATTCAAAACACCTGCTAGCTTTGCTCGTGCTAGTAGCGTGCTCTTATTTTACTGGTTGGCCTATATAAGTAGTTTACAAGGTCCAGTTTGTCCCGGTGCAAGGGCAGAACTGGGGTCTTCAGGTCCGCCCGAACGATCGTTTACTATCCTAGTAGACGTATTGTTGTGGGAACATCCTAACTACATCTGTAGCTAGAGTTCACGTGGGATTTCCAACACCACAACTGATGCCGCGACCCGGGAACAGATTGTGACCATTGTGAACTGTTTGTATGGCCTTCCAGTTTACGAGCTACCAAGAGAAGAAGAACAAGAAAAAGACAAGAAACATGGCGAAAGGACAACCGACGGTACCAGTTACGCCTGCCAAGTCTGGCGGGGCTCGCAACGAGAGTTCAAGCCCGGCTGCGCGCTTTGCAGCCGCCACCGAGCTTTCAGTGAGCTTCGACGACGAAGCGGACATCGGTCCTGACGCCCACGATTATGAAGATTACGAAGATAAAACGCCGGCTCCAGAGCCAGGCGCAGCGACGCCGGAGACGGCCACGCTATCATCGGGGCTGAGCGGGGCGACCAAGTCCCTTTCGAGGAACCTCGCCGACGAGCTCGATGGTGTTGCGGGACCGGAACCGGCCTATGATGATTATGACGATGGGACCGAGAGTTTTAAACCTCCGGTGGCGAGTGCAAAGCATTCAGCACTGCTGAAGGCGCCTCGCCCACCTATCAACGGTGATACACCAGCCGCCAAGCGCGTTTTCGACCGCGTACAAGCACGGATGCAGAATGATGAGTGGATGCAGCTGTTCAAGCCCATCCCCAAGAAAAAGGCCGACTGGCCTGCGCTTGCGCAGGAACTTCAATACCCAGTCAACTCGGTTTCGACTAGTCAAGTTGCCGAGGATTCAGTTTCGCTACTGTTGTCGCTGGGGTTCGAGAACGAGACGTACCCATCAACGATGTCGCTCCAGGATTGGAGTCCACATGAAGCCGGAGCTGCTCTCCAGAAATGGAAGAAGAAGCTTCGGAAGGCGTTTGGCGCCGTTGGCATCAATGCCGGAAAGCAGCCTGTGAGTCGACCGATGATTCAAGATGAAGATCCGTCTAAGATTCCACTGCCGCCGACGCCCCAACGACTCGTTCGTACTCCTCCGACCAAGCGTGGAGCTGAGCGTGGTGCCTTTGGCACTACCGAAGCTTCACCGTACTTTCAAGACTCGCACATGGTTACGCCACGTTCGGAGAGCCGTATGCAACGTATTTACGCAAGTAACGAGGGTTCGTTCGGTCGCCGAGGCGGTGCGCGAGCTCCCAAAGGTGGAACCGGACGTCGTCAAGTCGACAGCGATGGTTCGTCCAGTGACGATGACATTTTGGTGCGTACATTCGACGAGGAAGATCCTCAACTCGAGTTGATGCGTCAGATGAATGAGCTAGCGACGCTGAACGACGTGGACCCAACACCGAGGATTGAAATGGCTTCGCACCGACCGCTGGATCGCATCACGCCGTTCTCAGGCTCTCGCAACAAGAGCGAGAACTGTATGCAATGGCTCCGTGGGTTCGTCTATGAAATGACTGGAACCCACACAGATGCCGATAAATGGTGCATTCCATTTGAGCTAAGTCTCCGGGACGGAGCCATTCATTGGTTCCGTCAACTTCCGAAGAAGACGAAGCGCAAGTGGAAGCTGCTGAGCGATGCGTTCATCCGCTACTACTGCTCGCAGTTCACGCAGACGGCACTGTCGCGTTACTACTCCGCCAAGCGGGAACGAAATGAACATCTGTGCGACTACATAAACAGGCTGAGCGGCTACGCTCGGACCGCCCGTCTACACTTTGAGAAGAGTGGTCGCGACGCGAAAGAACACGTACAGCAGTTCCTGGCAACATGCGACGATGACAAACTAGCGGAGAGTCTCTACCACGCTCGAATCGCCGACATTCACGAGCTCGAAGAGATCGTCGAAGATGTTCTCAAGGGCAAGGAGAGAATGGCCAAGCGTGACAGTGAGTACCGATACTCTAAGAGTCGTGATACGCGACGCGACGATGGGTACGCCCGCAACAACCGGCGTGATGACCGTCGCCGCGATGACAACCGCAACAAACCAAGAGTGACACTCATTGAAGCCACGGTGGACGACCTACTAGCTGAATTAGAAGGTCGTGAAGCTGCTCAAGGAGGCAACGAGTATTCAAACGAAGATCCGAACGCTTACGACAATGTCCAAGATGAGTACAACGACTTTCAGCCCGATATTACGGATGGCGATTTCTCATTGGATGAAAACGACCGATACCTCGCTGCTGCAAACGAAAACGAGCGCCGTGCAGCTGCTGAAGGCACCTACGCACGTTCGGACAACCGCCAACCGCGTGGAAACACGCCTGATCCCGAGAATGGCTTCAATCAAGATCGCCGAAGTAGTGACCGTGGGTTCAATCAGGACCAACGCGGTCGACGTGACTTCAACCGCGACAACCGACGCCCACAGTACGGACCATGCGCGGTGTGCGGTGGCATGAGTCACTCCGCCCACTACTGTAACAAGCGATGCAAGTTCTGCAAGCAGCTCCACGATGCTGGACAATGCGAACTTTTCCGCAACTTCCAAGACCTTGCCAAATTCGTGCGCACCAAAGGCACGAAGGAGGAACTCCCGCCAGAGCTCAAGGCCGTCGTTCAAGAACGTCATTTAAACTAGGCAGCCCGCCAACTACAACTGGGTTGGTCCCTATCGGGCTGCCACAGTTAACCGAGCCTTCAATGGAAGCAGAGTGTATCTTTGCTTTCATGGGGCAGAGTGAATGGCCTGATAAATACGTAACAAGTGTGAACGCGACGGAAAATGAAAAGGAGAGGAGTAGAATCCTCGGTGGAGGTGTTGGAGAAATAATGGAGTGTGCTGATGCTGATGAGGGCACCAGCGAGGGTTCGCTCGGCTTGGTTTCGAGTGCAGCGCGAGACGAGCCCAAGGGTCACTCCAAGATTATGAAGTTGAACCCTGGCGAGAGACAGGGGTGGTGGTCGGCCAAGAAATTCGACCGACGGATCAGAATGAGAGCTCTGGTGCAAGGGGCAGTGAACGACCAGCGAACGAAGATCCTCCTCGACACGGGAGCGAACGTTAGTGTGATCACTGACGCCTTTGCCAAGAAGTTGCGACTCCGAGATGTACCTGATCACGGACGCCGCATTGACATTCAAGGAATCAACGAAGGCAAGGTGTCTACGACGCGACGAGCGTGCGTCAAGATTACGCTCGGATGGGAGATGGTGTACGAGTTTGAGATGTGGGTAATGGCGCATAGTGCAGGCGTCGACGTGGTACTCGGGACCGACTTTATGATCCCAGCTGGGATCCGGTTGGACCTGTTCCACGGCGCGGCGCAATTACCGCACGAAGTCCAAATCCCGCTGATAAAGACCAAGAACATGATCGACAGCGAAGAATACGGCTCCCATGTTAACGCCGGGCCACCCGAGCGGTTGGACATTCAAGCGCACGAGTGGCGAGAATATCGACTAGCGAAGCGTCAAGTCGGGCTGGAAGAACACGTACTGTGGGTTCGTCGAGCGAACAAGCTAATCCCGTCAGTGACGAGGTTTCGACGTGGACGGCCTCAGAGCATTCGATTGACCAACGTGTCTGATCGAACTGTGTACCTACCAGCACACGACTCGATCGCTATGTGGATTCCAGATAGGGATTTGCCACGAGGTGACGGCTATGTGCGTCTGGAGTCCAAGAAGTACCAAGACTGGCAAGTGTTGGCCTACGAAGGTTGTAGAGACCGCGGGCTCTTTCAGCGTGAATGCGAAATCTACGAACAGTGGCTTGCAACTCAGCCTTCAGCAGTTGATCGACCATACTACCCAGAACCCGGTGGGGTGCTAGCACGACCTCTAGAAGACTCGCTAGTGGATTCTAGTGATCGTCTGACATGTGCAGAGCGCTGGGCACTGATCCTGGAAGAACGTGAACGAGTGGAAGCCTGTCTGGCGTCTGGGGTGACAGCCGGGGATTCGGCCGACGGTCAGCCTTCCGCAGAACCTTTGGACACGTACACGACAACCCATGGCGGAGGCAATAACGCGAACGAAGCCTCGGTAGTGCGTACACACGAACTACCGAGACCGGTGAACGTGGTACATACGCCAACGAGTGTTAGTGTCCAGTCAGGGGTGACCACGAAAGCGACAAGCAACGGCACTGGATTGAATGGAGTCACCCGTTTTGACGAAGCTGTCCCGGCCTTGTGTGTCACCAAATCTGCGAACGAGCCACCGGTGGTTGATCCAGAGGATACAGGCATCGCGCAGAAGGTGTTGAGTACGGCACCGAGTATTCATTGCAAGATTGGTGCGAATTCTGAAATGTCAAGACAGCGGCAGAACGAGGAGCGGAACAAAAGTCAACAACCCAATATGTCGGCGGCCCACGCATTCAATATTGCGAACGACGACTCGGCAGGGGGCCCAGAGATGAGAAATCAGGATGGGAAGGAGATGGACCAGGTACCGACTGTTGAAATCAAAGCGGATGCCAATGTTGAGTCAAGGGAAGAATCCGTAGCGGCGTTGGACGGAACATACATATCGGTTGCTCGAGTGTTAACAACCGAGGGAAATGAAGCAACGGAGGATACGAGAAATGATTTCTACGAACACCCAGCTAACAACATTGGCTTGGACGACTACGCGAAGGAGCTGGCATTCCTGCCGGACCTGACCGAAGAGATTAACACGACAATTGACTACACTGCGCCTAATGTTGCTGATCCTGAGCTGTCGACAGAACGCCGAGAACGTCTAGTCGCGACGCTAAAGAACCACGAGCACATCCTGATTGCTAGTGGTAACGCACTGCCGCCGCCAGCCTACGGGGCGGTATGCGATATCGACACACAGGGGCACGCCCCAATTAAACAGCGTGCCCGGCGCGTGCCGCTACGATTTCTCGGCAAGCTGTACGAGCTGCTGCGCGCTTTATTGCGTGCAGGACTGATCGTCTTTTCAGACAGTCCATGGGCATCGCCGATCGTGATTGTGATGAAAAAGAACGGGCTGGACATCCGGCTCTGCATTGATTACAAGATGGTGAATGCTATCACCGCGATCATGGAGTATGCAATGCCGCTAGTCGACGACCTGTTAACAGATCTCGAGCGCTACCTATGGTTCTGCTCGCTGGATGCAGCAAGCGGCTTCTGGGCGGTCATGATGACCTTGCGAGCGCGTAAAGTGTCGGCGTTCGTCTGCGCACTAGGACATTTTGAGTGGTTACGCATGCCCTTTGGGTTAAAGAACGCGCCGATGATCTACCAGCGTATGATTGACAACGCACTCTGGGGGCTCGTTCAACCTAAAGGAGGTTGGTTTGAATACTCGGAGAGGATGCGTTTAGCTGAAGAACAGG
>NW_003303617.1:209447-213373 GCF_000142945.1 Phytophthora infestans T30-4
TTCAGGAAGGCGTGGGTCTGGGGGTCAATCCCTTTATTAATGATTGGGGTCCGGGAACGTCCGGGTACAACACCATCTTTCGAACACTTGGGCAACACTCAGTGCAGTCGTATCTGACATAGCCTTGGCAATAACGAATCCCGTGAACGAGCACTGAAATAGGAGCAACGCCGTGTTGCCCCTACGAGATTTCGGTAGTGGGATCACAAAATCCATCGAGACGATCTGGAAAGGTCGTTCGGCTAGCACGTTACCAGGTGAGTATCCACGAAGCTGTGGACGGCTTTTACTCGAGCTGCAATCTGGACATGACTTCACATGCTTCTCCACGTCGGCGTACAAGCCGATCCAATAATAATCGGACTTAACGCGGTGGAACGTTCTCACCACACCTTGATGTCCTCCTTCCAGCGAGTCGTGACAGTTCTGCAAGACCTCTTGAATCATCGTTGTCGGTACCACAAGCCGCAGCTTGGTCTCCTCTTGCCAACCGTGGTCGTACCGACGATTCAATCCAAGATAGTAAAGCACGCCGTCTTCTGATAACACGAACCGGTCAGCATACTTCCAGGCATCTCGAGCTTCTTTGTAACTCAGCTCTTCTGCTTGGCCCTGAAGCACCTTCTTGATGTTAAACCACTTCTGCTCCTCGTCTTGTGCCACCAGTATCCGTCTGCGTCGTTCCCGCTGTATCGCTACCGGATCAACATCTTCCGCATCGGGAAATGCCGATGGTACAGTCTTGTGAGGATGGTCTGGCAAATCTTCGCCGAATGAATCTTCGGTGGACGTCTCTCGTCGTTCTTCATGCTCCTCTTGAGCTTTTGAGACATCCTCCGAGTGTTCATCTGCAAACCTGACGTGTTTCTTGGCTTTCGTCTGTTGTCTAGCTGCCATATTACCATAATCGCACTTTGGTGAGCTGTATTTGATTGGGTACACACAAATTCTAAACATATCCCATTGGCTGACTACTAATACAATCTTTAAATGTCATAAAGTTGATGTCCGAATAGACACGATATTCTTCCATACCGTTTCTGTTCGGACAAAAATAAAGTTGATCGGACAATCGGACAACCTCTGAAAGAGTATTAATAATTTTTTAGAACAAGTGTGTCATACATCATAACTTGCCATCAGCGAGGAAGCAGTTCTGGAGTGTGGCGTGAAGGGTTCGTGAAGTGAAGTGCGGCGTATTAATTCTGCGGTGCGTGAGATCCTGTGACGAGACGCTTGTGGAGCTGAAGGCGGGGGAGGTGATGACCCTCGCCGCCCTTACGTGCAGTGTGATGCAGTGTGGAGCTGGTGGCGGGGCGGTGGTGACCCTCGCCGCCATTTCATGCAGTGTGGGGTTAATAGTGGAGGAGGTTATGGACCTCGCCGTCATTGTATGCTGTGTGGAGCTGATGTGGTGCCAAGTGGCCCCGTGTGGAGCTCGTGGCAGGGGAGGTAATGGTCGGTTGGGTCGGTGATCACAACAGCGTCCCAGTGAGATGCATTTCCCCGCTGTGGCAGGCTTAAACACTGTTCTTGTATTGTGGTGGTTGTGGCCAAACAAGCACAAATTCCAGGTACCAGTAAAGTGTGTGTAGTATTGAGGGAAAAAGAGTATTTACAAAATGATTTGTGGTTTCACGCAGGTCATGCATGACCCGCAAGTTGGCACAAGGCCGTCGTCAGCTCGATGCAGTACACGGTGCGATGACTCGAAATGTTGGCGACTGGTAGATGTAGCCTCATGTTGAATCTTGTATGTTGCAGAGTGAAAGCTTGTAAAAGGACTTTGGAGGCGAGTCATCGATGACGCATCCTTCGCGGACTTGCGCGTGGTAATGCTGAATTTGGCCGTTTAGCTTGCCCGCCTCGTGCATCTCTTTTAGAGCTCTAATCACAGTCCCGTACGATTTCGCCTTCTTGTGATGTGAATCTAGCAGGACTCGGATATTCGCTTCAGCTTCACGACCAGTCTCTAGAATTCGCTCTTTGTCGGCAGCGCAGTTCCCAGTGGCGTCATACCCATTCGGTAAGAATAAACGCATAAATGCAACCGTAACTTTCATCTCATGGTAACGTCTACGGTCTTCATGTGCATAGGGTTCCAACTTGCAGAACCACTCGAGCCACACTGCCGTTAGCGACTTGGGTCCTGATTTCCTTCGACCAGCAGCGGCGAGCCTTGCTGCTGGTCGATTGACATCGCTGGCACCAGGTTGAAGCGGTGGTACTGGAAGCGGTGTTGCCGGACCACAAGATGAACCTTCAAGCTTCTGTACGCGGTCGCTGAGCAGGCGGACTTGCTTCAGTAAGCCGTCCACAATTTTTGTTTGCTGCTCAAGCAGCGTGGTTCGCTTGCGAAGTAGCTCGTCAGCTCTCGTCTCAGCGGTCTGGCCGCGACCCGCTTGTTGAGAATCTACGTGTTGTGTACGCATAAGGGTCTTGTGAATGGTAAGGCACCATGAGGCCACCTCGCTTTCTGTGATATGGAGCTTACCTAATGCTTGTCGTACACGTACAATATAGGGGGAACTTGGAGCCATTTGAACCATGTCGTGATAATGCAAGATGATAACCGCCATGAAAACTTCCACCGCGTCATCGCGTAAGCTAAGAGTATCCGAGAATCCTTGAGCAATTCCAAAGAGGAGACCTTGAAGTAGACGAACCCGACGGACGACTACATCATCGAAGCCTTCAAAAGTTGGTAGACGAGCGTCACTCTTTAATCCCATCCAGCAAGCGTTTTTCCCACAGCTTGATCTTCTTGCGTTGTGTTCACTATGTAATTGAAGGCCTTACTGACCGCGGTCATACTCCAACCGCCCCTATCCATTATCCAAGGGGTACTAATGCTGCTGCTACCATTTGCACTTTGAGCAGCGCCGCGCCGAAATGAATGGGATGACAACCCTTTCGCCAAAGCGGCTCCATCTTTTGTGCAAAAAGCACTCCACTTTCGAAGCAATCGGTTAACGTACGCGTGGATTCCTGGAACAGTGGAACGGTGCTGCTCAAGCTGGGTCTTCAGAGCATCTTCTTCTCTTCCAGAGGCAACCTTCGCTTCGAGCAGCTCAATTAGAGACGTCTCACCTAGGTGGATTTGATGGATGTCTTCCGGTTCGCGAGGGAGGTGGTCAAGCAAATATTCGCTTGGAGTAGATTGCATTATTGTGGCCACGGCAACTGTGTGAATAGGGCAAGATGCAAAGTTTGCACGGTCGTGAAAAAGTGAAGCACCTTGACAGCTAGCAGACTTCATTCGCTTAAAATTGATGTAGATACATCCTCCTGCAAAATAAAATAAAATTACCAAAATATCAATGGTAAAAACAAATTATGAGGTAGCACCTACCAGGGTAAACTGCTATTTGACTTTTGAGTAAAGACATCGTATGTGAAGACTGGCCCAGGAAATACCAAAGTAAATTCATAAGTGCAGCATCCTTGTAGTCGTCATCATGGGTAGCCTCACTCAGTATTGCAGTAGTCAAAAGACGTAGGTCTTTCTTGGTGCACGGAGGCGCTTGGTGGGTAAATTCAGTACTCCTCTTCGAGCAATACTTGTCCAGTACAGAAGCTATTTTCTGCAAACGACGACCTGCCACAGCCCCAACAGCTGGGTAAAGCTCTATAAGATGTCTTTTTACGTTCCCAAAGTAGCTGGCCACGGAGGTTTTAGACAACAACGACCCCTTCGAGCTTTCTTTAAAATCAAGAAAGACGCCAGGCTTGTCCAACACAAGGTAGAGTACTTCTCCTGTAGAATCGTCACCAATCAGCTTGTACATAGTCTTCATGGTCATGTTCTCAGACGCCGCAAAGCGTTCAAACGCATTCAGCGCCGTCAAGCGAGCTCGCTGGGAGTTTCCAGGAATCAGAGCCTTCGTCGACATCGATGGGGTTTAAATGGTTCACAGTGACTCCTC
>NW_003303617.1:215188-233682 GCF_000142945.1 Phytophthora infestans T30-4
AATTCAACGGTGGTACACTCTGTTCCTACACGACGGCGTTGTAAACGAGAAGAAGGTGTGCAAAAAAGCATGTACGCTGGCCACCTGAGGTGCTCAAAGCAGTGCAGGCCTATGTGGAGCTGCATCCTAGGCTCTACATCGAAGAGCTGCAAGACTATGTTACAAAACGCTTTCCCGATGTGTCAGTCGTTTCGAGTTCGACTATTTGCTGTGTTTCAAACTTCCACCTCAATCTGAGCAGAAAGGCCTTATCATACGGATGATCACTACGCAATACACCTGCTGTCATTCGGCTTCCTTTCAGAAGAGGAAAGAGGCTTTCAATTATGGCTGCTCGTGATATCGGAGGATTTTTTGGGTGGGAGTGGACTGAAGGTACTTTACGAGACGAACATTTCACGCAGCTTTTCTCAAGCATGTTGTTCCTCATCTTAACCCGTGGCCGCTTCCGCGCTCAATCGTGATAACGGATAACGCAAAAACCCATGCGTATCCAGAGCTCCAGGAAGTAGTACATTTTTGTGGTGCACGTTTGCTTTCTTACCACCTTAGTGTCCCCAGCTCAACCCAATCGAGCCTTGTCTCGGCTTGCTTAAACGATGGATCCAAAGACAAGCAAACTTGTTTTTCCTCAATACCCTCAACATATTTTGGAGGTGGCGATGCTTAACTATACTAAGCGAGATCAAAATGGCTGTTTTGGGACGTTCCAACATTGTGGTTACTTAGGGACATCGCTGCGCGAGGAAACATTTGGCAATTTGATTAATACGAGTAGCTAAATACAGTAATACATTGGTTTTGTTGTGTTTAAGCAAGCATGTCTACATCAAGTTGGTTGGTCTCATCTTTCTCATTTCCTTGCCCGTCTTTCGTGTCAGGATGGTCAACATCGTCCAGGTTTGGATTGGTAGGTGTGATGTCGGGCACTCCGTGATAGAACATGCAGTAAGAGTGTTATGATCAGGAAGACCAACAACACGCCGCATTGATACAACGTCCACTTCCATTGAGAACCAGACACATTCAACTTAATCAGCATCGGATCCTTTCGCCTGTTTCGGAGCTGGTCTCGAGCAGTGACGTCGGCATCGAGTGCAGCGCGTTACCGGTCAAGCTCAAGTGCCTGTGCTGTCGTATTGTCTGTCGGGGCCCCGAAGGGAGTATAGTCATCTCGGCGGGCATTCACAATGTCCAAATGATGTGCTGTTTTTGGCCAAACTGTACTACGTTAGTAGCCTCATGGGCAATTCTTTGCAGGCGCGCCTGCTCTACGCGACCTTGTGTTGCGCGATGAAAGTTTGGCGGAGGTGGCGCCATACTATTTACATACAGGAATGCTTCGAACCAGAACGCACCGATGTTCGTCTTGTCTGCCGGTGTCAAAAGACGCCTGCGTCGCACTAGCGAGAGAGCAAAATTGCCAGCGTCCGGTTTCGTGTAGTCGGCTTGCTTGGGGGGGGGGGTTGCCAGCTTTAGATAGATGTCCAAGTCCTCCTGCAGCTCAACACGCCGTTTACCAGCTTCACCGCTCTCCACAAGCGCCGTAAGCTTTGCGAGGCACTTCTCTCGAAATACGGCGTATCCGTCTTGTACATCGAGCATTATCTCTTTCTTCCAACCACCTCGCCGAGTTCCGAGGGGCTCACCAACGCGTATTGGTAGTATGGCCTCTAACACACGGGGGAAGGGGGGCATTTCCTGGTAGAGCCGTAATTAATACGATGTGGGGTAGAACGGGGGGAGATGGTCACCCGATTGGGTTGTCGGTAAAAAGAGAAGTGAATATTTAACTGAATACGTTTCTCTAACCTGCAGCATTAAGTATGGCATAGAAAATATGTCACGTGACCGTATGATGAAATTCGGTATAGACAGCATAAGCAATATTTTATCCTGCGGTAGATCGTACACATAATGGCATGTAGTGCAGTCGGATTTGTGGCTGGACCGACAGCATAAAGTGATGGCAATGGACCGGTACAGGCTGTATACACGGCAATACACATGTCAAAACAAGTGAATACTTGTATGCAGGAACATCACGTGGTAGTAGCTTCTTACCGTACGTTACTTCTGGGTCTCACCAAGAATCAGTGCATAAACACATTCGTGAAGCTGCATGTAATTCAAAATGCTTCGCTGCGGTATCGACTTTGGCCAGTCGGCAGTGAGAGGGGCGTTCGTTTTGTGAAGCACTAAAGCTTCAAGTACTTGTATTGCATCCCATATATTCTATACGGCTGCAAGTACTTGTATTGCATCCCATATATTCTTCCAACCGGGTGTTGAACACTTGGTGCCCTCGTAAAAGACCTACCCGCGACTTACGTTGTAGGAGCTTCCTAACTACACTAGTAGAAAGAGTTCACGTGGGGTTTTCAAGACCGCGAATGCACAATGAATTGTGAGGAGAAATCGTAAGGCAGTTTTCTGACGATATAGAGATGTGTGTTGGTTGGTTAAAATACATGCGATAAGTGGCGTCGGTGGGTAACTTGATCATAAAACACTAGAAGGCCTGCAACTGCTGCCCCACGTGCAAGGTAAGATGTCTTGGCACCCCGCATCCTATCCTACCGTCGGGTCACTCCGCTTGGCGCGCTTGCGCTTTCGAAAAGGTTCTGACAGTGCGTTCGGATTGTCTGCTTTCATCGCTCCACGTATAAGGCGAGTGAGGGTACTCACCTTAAGCTGCCTGTTCCTTCGAGCCCGAATGGTGGGGAGAAACTTGAATCTGTCCATGCCTTGTGCGAATAACTTCTCAGCCTCTGTCTCTGTGTGCATCTTCGTTATTGCAGACCCAGTCGCTTTTTCGATCTCAACCGTGATATGGTGTACGAACATTTTCCATTCTGAAAGCGTGTTGGCTTTTTGCCGGCTTGACAGATCACGGCTTGTTATTCGGTAAAGCGGTGAGTATCCTAGCGTTTTGTTTCCGAACCACCATAACATCCACGCCGTGAGCGGGTCTGTGCTGGGAAACTCAATTTCAGCTGGTAGGAAATGGAACTTGCCGCCCCAGAAGTGTACATTTTGACTGTTTTCTGAAGGAGACTTTGTGGGCTGAGTTGCTGAACATGGCACACCTATGCCAGCATCTGCAAGTAGCTGGCGTATTGTTTGTGCTAACACGTCCCGCGTGATATTACCGGCCGCAACACCCTTTTTATCGAGCAAAATTTCAACTCCACTGAGCAAAGTTTCCGATAATTGTTTAATTGACTCGCGTAGGTCCTCCAATTGTTTATAAATCTCAATATGAGGTGGGATACCAGTGGATTGCATCCAAGGCGAGTTGGACGTTATAACCTGCTGCTTCAGGCTAGTCATTACGGAGTCGTCTCTGAATAAAAATGTTGAGAGCAGCGCGTGGTTAGAAGGTAGTTGCTGTCGAAGAAAATCCGCGTGGCTCACTAGTGCAGCGACACACAACTGCAGAGTTTGTCCTAGCTTCCCGTCAGCAGCAAGAGAGGGGAACATCCGTCGAGCACACTCATCAGCCTGGCTGTAACTGGGGCCGACGAAATGAGGCGGTAACGAGGAAAATTTACTGCTGTTAAGCGGTAGGCCTGCTACAACACGGCCGAGATACTGGTCCCCTGCACTTTCATAGCGAAAATATCTGTCTTGGACACTTCCAAGGGACCAACCACAGCGAAGACAGATACTTACGATGGAGGAGCCACCAGTGGAGCCACCCGATGCATATGATGCCACTCCTTTGCGAATTGAGTGTGTACCGAGGAATTTTGCATCAGAGTCATCCTTGAGGCACTGTGATAGCGCCTTACCGAGCCGTAGTTTCTGATTAGAGCCTGGAAAAAGGGCACCGGGTTGAAGCCGTGGGTGACACGCTAAATAAACCCCTAACGTAGTCAGCCAGCACGTCACAGGCGACCCAGGATTAGCGTAGATATGTCGTGGATCTTTAGGGTCGCTACCTTCTTGGTTGGTTTTCGTTTTGTGTAGCACAATGCCGATGTTGTCGTCGACACCCACCAAGTGCGAGGTTTGGATAGTCTCCACAGATTTTGATCGGCACATTAGGTTCCACTGCGTTGTCAGGAATAAATGGGCAAACCCACCATCATCCCGAGCTAGAGTCGACTTGCACACCGCTACGTATCGTGAATATGTAAGTGGCCGTTTGCCAGATTCGCGTCCTTGACCGGTTTGGTCACGATCAGCCTCTAAGCGCTTTAGACCAGAAAAAGCGTTGTCATTTTCTCGCCGTACTCGCTTGGGAGGGGCAACTGGTGGCGTCGATACAGATCCTTCATTGCGCTCCTATACCCTCCGAGGGTACCAGTCGTCAGTTTATCTTGCTTGTCGACGAGGAACGCCTCAAAGTCCTTGGCCTTGAACTTCCTCGGGTCGAGATTTCCGGACGCGTCGAAGATGCGTTGAGGGTTGGCTATGCTTTTGTTTGCCAACACCCACTGGCGAATTCCTTTTAGATAGCTGCGGTATCGGGATATGGTGCCGTCAGAAATGCATCGTGCTCAAACTCCATCCCCATCTAATCTCTCTTGGCCAGGTGCGTCCACTTCCTGGCGCTGATCACTAGCGATTCCGTGTGAGCTCACCGAGCGCGTTTCTGCCAATGATATCACCGATTTCTACGTAAGGCAGATTTCTTACGCTGTCCATACAAAGGCCGCTGATGCCCACCCCAGTGATTAGCCAATAGAAACCTGAGCAATGCTTTTTATCATTCTTAGAAATCGTAAGACCGCTGCCTTACGCATGACCTCCAGCTTGTATTGCTGCCTTACGAAAGCGCATGAATGTCATATTTTTAGATCTTAAGCAAATAGGCGATTACCGTGCATGATTTGAATTGCAAATAGCATGTTTTGAGCTGCGAAATAAATTTATCGTAAAATCAGATAGCCATGGTTTGCGGGCTCCATCCAATCCATATGCTTCGTTGTCACTGCATAAATGGTATATGTCCATCTTTATCAAGAGAGAGTCTGCTGGTCTGATGGATTCTGTCAATGTCGCAGGCTGCCAGATTTGCGCTGCATTTGTCTGCATTTTGGCCAATCGGAACCACCTTCGCTGCGCTCGGCAGCGATAAGTGTGATCTACACACGGTGAATTTAAAAAAAAAAGGTTAGAAAACCGGTGAACAAACAACCGGTACCAATGATAAACTTTTCTATGGGGTAACGGCTGCGCAGGTCAAAATTGTGTCAACACGTTTTTTGGGTCAAATTGGGATCAAAATGATACTAACCACTTTCAGGGTCAATTTTTAAGAAGCATTATCACTATCATCAGGTTACCATAGCTACATAGCAAAATAACATTACAAAAAACTCCCGTACCTTGCTCTGATTTGTATGTAAGCGACTGTTGGATCGTATAGCGGTCCCTCAGATTTTCATCGTACCTACGTTGGGCTGCATGGTCGTTCACTAAGTCGTACCGTGCTATCGCAACTGAAGTGCCGTTCAAATCAACGATACATTTGACAAGCCAAAGGGATCATTTCAGAATTTGCCAAGCTCACGACACCTTCCCAACACTCTTCCAACCAAGTACCATGCACACCACGTACGTCTCCGCCAGCTCTATGTCCAGCTTCTTCCGGGTCGACAAACCTGATTTAAACGACGCGCCGTCAGACGAAACGATTTTCATTCCCAGCCAATCATCAATCTCCGAGGGAGAAGAGAGTGACGGTCTCCAAGTCGAACGGGGACCTCAAGTCGAAGGCGTTTCTGGTCACCTTCTTGTTTCGACTTTTGGGGACATCCAGTGTCCATTTTCGTGGGTATTCCTACGCTCGGTACCATTTTAACGAAGGTACCCCTCACTATCGATGCAGTGCGTATCGGCGCACAAAATGCAAGGTGAAAGTCTATGTGAGTGACCTCGGCGCCATTGAGACTGGCCACCATACTAAAAATTGTGTCCCTGGCTTTTGTCGAGCTCCAGCCGGATCATCTCCCACCATCACCGATCTCCTGGAGGAAATTATGCTGGTGATGGATACATTTTGTGTCCGGATCGTCACCCTGACCCCCACGGAAGTGTGGCGCACAGCACGGGACCAATTCTACGGCGACAGCAAGGAAATAGCCATGGGGGCAGCTCAAAGACAAATTTTGGGTCGACTGTACCGTATCAGAGCCAAAGCTTTTGGGTGGGCGAATTTTGGTCGCCTAGAGCGAGCCACTTTGCGACGTCAAAGAAAGTACCTAATTGAAGTTTTTCCGATTTGACGTGATTTACTACTGAAGACGAAGTGCAACATCGGCTGGCTGGCTGATTCCACCCTCATCTCATGGATCGTATGAAGGAGCGCCAGAGCTCAATTTTTGTCGATGCTACCTACCGGTGACAACCGACACCCTTCTACCAATTGATAGTTGTGATGCTGTACGACTCTATTTCGGAGGTTTATTTGCCGGTTTGGTATGTACTAACGACCGGAAAAACGTCCCAAGTGTACACTCGGCTCTTCCACAACATGGTTGTAAATTCGATATCTACACGGACAACAGTGCTTACATGTGGGCTTTGCACCACCCGAAGGTTTCAGCTAAATTTGCTAGATATTTGACGTATCTGGCACAGCTTACGTTAAAGTTGCTTCACGTTAAGGGATCCCTAAATGTAATCGCCGATGCACTGTCGCGTCCGTTTTCGGAGCATGCAATCAATGCGGTTTCGTTTCATCGGTGTACCACGCACTACCATGTCCGTGTTGCTTGAAACCTGACGAATAGACGCAGTAATACGGATTACTGCATTTGACCACTCTCTCACCCTCAATTTCGTTAGAAGGATGTTGCTGCTGGTTACTACACATGCCTGAATCCAACAAAACATAGCTCAAGCTTACCGACAAGTACCAGTGAAAACTCCGCGTAGTGTGACCCAACAAGCTCAAAATTGGAGTTCACTCGGTTGGTCTGATTTAGAATTTGCTGCTGGGTATCGCAATTTCCCAGACTACGGAGATCGTTTTCAGCATCCTAGTAACCATTTTCAAACAAAATGGTTTACTTTTCCGCAAGTCTCAGACGATGATGCGTTTGTGTGTTTACTAGACAGTCATCTTCGAGCGACCATCATCTCTGGCTTCCATGGCTCCAATATTGCCGCTCATCCCGGAGCTCATCGAACATACGTTCGCATTTCGCAATGGTACCATTGGCCCATCTTAGACCAAGGTGTTCGTGATTATGTGCCAAACTGTGCAACTTGCACTCGCAGGGATTACAGCAATATTTACAAGAATGACAAGATGATTCCCATTCCGACTCCTGAGGAATGTTGATCTGTCGTCTTTATGGACTTTATTACTGTATTACCTGATTCCCATGGCTTGCTGCAATCGTGACTGTTGTCGACAAGTTGTCCAAGCGCCCGCAGTATCATGCGTGCAACGAGACTGATGATGCACGGAAGACTGCGTATCATATCTTTGATTGTGCTGTTCGTCATCACGGCTTACTATCGATCCTTATCAGGGACCATGATCCCAAGCTTGTCTCCAAGTTTTGGATATCCTTGGCTAGACTTATGGAAATTCGTCTGCACATGACAACTTCTTATCGTGCCCAAACCGATGGACACCCCGAGCGTCGTAATCTGGTACTAGAAGACGCGCTAAGCCGACCAAGTACCCTAGCACAAATGCAACGCGGTATTGTGGAATATGCGAAGCAGTTTCAAGCCAAACGTCAAGAGATCATTGATTTGGCAAAGAAGCATCCTTTCCAAGCTCAAGAACGTCTGCCGAAGTACTATGGCAAGAAGGGATAATCGATCACATTCCAGGAAGGAGACCTAGTCGTGCTGGATACTCGCCGTATTCCATCCGCCCATGTGACTCAAGGCATTGACGGTAAATGCGCTAAAATCCTAAAGTGATCTAAAGCATTCATGAGTGCTCTCGGCCAGGAGGGAAGGCTCTAGAAAAACGATAGGATGTGACCTGCGGAGTACCAGAGCTAGCTTGTTCGAAGGTCTGAACTTACGCCTAATACACAATTCAATCAGTTTTCAATACAAGTATACCAATTACGCCATACGACACCAAGAGTCCATCAAGCCTCACCTCTTCTCACCCGTGGTAGCTACCGAGATTGTATTTTAAATATGCATTAGCAACGTTACTGTTAGTTGAGCATATGCATCATCTCAGACTTTGATATAATGGTAGCCCCATGTGTATGGCGTTTCTATTTCATTTACAGACAGTATATACGGAATGTAAGAAATATTGTGGTTTTCGTCCATTTTGGAAGACGGACGGTACGAGATCCCATACAGCGGGTCCGATTTGCTGACTGCCTCCGAAAACAAAATAGAGGATATGTCGATGGACACTTCGAATTTAGGAGGAAGTGCCAGTATTGTCATCTTTGTACAACATAAGTAACCAGCCCAAAATCTTTTGCCAGGACACCTCCTATCAATGATTAGGCGTAGACTAATCGTCATAGAGGATCATAGTGTAGCACCATTTTACATGGCAATCGCGCTACCGTATGCAAACGTTTAGTGTTATCTTCTCCTTAATAACTTATACTGTAGAAATATTGGCCTTTTGTGCAACCTGGCTTGCAACCCTATTTTGATTGGTTAATACTAGTGCTGATGACTGTGCTGAAGTGCACAAAGCGGTAACTACACACTCAGAGTAGGATGGCCGCCATTCTTACGATCCGCACGGAGGGCCACCAAGATACTTGACACTGAGAGCTGCCTACCATAGACTGAATATACCTTGTCTATCGCTGCGTCACTGGTAAAACCTGAGCGCACCAAGCTAGCGACTACGTCCCAGAGCACTTTTCACCTAGAGAAGGCGAATTTGCTCGCACCACGCTCGATTGCCGTAAAGTCTTTTGTTGCTTTCAGGTCACCGCATCCGACCTGGTATTCGTGCCAAAGTTCGAATAAATATTTCGGCCGCTTTGAAAGTACAGCCGTAGACGCTCGGCGAGTCGGAGGAGGATTAGGTGGAGATGTAGTTATATCCTGCGTAATAACGTCGCGCCGAAAAGATGGCTACATGGCAATTCGCTTTAGTATGGCCTGAATCTTCGGTAGCACTCGTTGGTTCTTTCGCCGTAAACGCATTACTTCGTCCAACACTTCGGCTGTTTGGCGTCGCCCTGCTCCAATCTGCGAGTGAAGGGCTGCTAATTCACGGCGACTACCATCTCCGAGTACAGCGCTACCACGGCATCAACCTCGTGAGCTTTCGCTTGTACTGGCTTGTCATAGTGCTGGGGCTTATGGCGTTCTTTTCTTTCTTTGCAAACTTCTGGCTTGATCTCACTTGGATTTTGATATCTGTCTCTACACTAAGTACGTTTGCAACCTGGCTTGCTTTTTGTATCAGATTGGGTTGCAAAACTGACCTGAACCTGCCACCGTGTGCACAACTCAAGTTGCAATCACCACCCCACCGTTTCGCGCTGTACAAGGCACAATTGTAGTCTATACGCTACGTGCAGCCAATCAGAGATCAGGATTTTCAAAAATACAACCTTGGTTGCAGATGGCCGATAATATAGTCGTGGAAGGTAAGGTCGGCCAGATAAAGCTAAATCGGACCTAACTATCCTACACCCTGCCCCTTATATATAAGTCGGGTCCCGAGATATTTATGGTTCTACTCCAAATTTAGATGGGCGGCTGATCGAATCGAGCGCGAGCCTGCTAGATAGAAAATAAATATGCGATATGATGGTGTTTTCGACTCCTCTCAGTCTTCATGTCAGAATCAAATAGCTACCTTCTATTTAGACAAATGATCAGCACTTGTTGATAGAGTTGGCGTTTGAATGAATTAACCCTGTATTATAAATATAACCGAAATTGACAATTTGTGGTTTGCTGGTGTTTTGCCCCTCCGAAATATCGACTATTTCGCAGTCCGTTTTATATAAATCGCACATATCGCAACTATTGTATCCGCCTAATTCGTTGTTTTGTTCTACTCGTTCTTACTGGACTTATAGCAAATCGCACTTCAGAGAAAGTCTAAGGTCTCCAGGCCATCGCCGCCCGATACTCAAGGTCTCCGAGCCATTGCTGCCCGACCTCAAGCTTCCGCGTATATGGCGTTTCAGAAAGCTTCCCCCGTCGTGCCTCTTGCTCTCTCGATCGTGTTGCCGTGGCAGTGTGAGTGTATTCGTGTACCATGACGTGCTGTGATCTGACAAGCCGTGCAAACACGTGTAGTGTCGTGGCTCGACTGACGTGCAAATAGGCACAGTAAAACCGTCACGTAAACCTTCCGATATATAATCGGTTAATATACACACAGTTTCTTGACCTTCCCTTGCTACAGAGCTTCGATTTTACCGACATGAATAACACACTCATTCAAGCTTGACCAAACGCTTACCTTGAAGCCGAATCTCGCTTGTGCACTCGAGTGGATATTCGGATCTGCTTTTGTGTATCCCTTTCGGGCAATTACCTAACAAGCAATTCTAATCATGTTTACATATTTAACTGAACTATGATCCGTTATGAATATCTTATCAAGCCAACCGACGCTTAAACCGTCGTTGTATCTTCCCGAATGGCCACCGAACGTTCAAACAGTCGGTAAGTCTTCGCAATAGTCGCTCTAACCACCACTAAGCGTTCGTTCCGTGACTCGTTAGCTCAGTTTCACTAAATGTGTATCCGGCCAGATCCATTATTCCAATAAGGACGACCTGGACTGAACGACATATTGGTCACAGTTGATCTCCAGCAAATGTTCTTGAGCTCTCGCTAGTGACACGGCGGGACAACTGCCTGTAGCGGTAATTTCGCAGTACAGAGACAGGTCCTTAAACCTATAGCTTGATGGCGTCATGGAAAAGTGACAAACACTACACCACACATCCATCGCGCAGCCAGGAAGTTTGTGCGTGCACGCTGTGAAAACGCACAGCTTTCCAGAACACCTCTAAAGCTACATCCGGGCGTCCCACGTGGTGTTTACTTTGGGAATGAACATAATTTGAAGGGCTTTATTAAAATACATACTATGTACTTAGCAAAATTGTTAGTTCTAGTGGTACTTTTATTGCGTGAAGAACCTAGTTTTGTAGGTGTAGCTTATTTTAGCCGAGTTTGGCTTCAAACGTTTAGTCTTCTCTTAAGAAATCAAACCATAAATAGTGCGAGCTACAGAATTGTTTAAGAACAAATGTTTTCCATTGGCCATATATGATTTGAAGTTTCTGGCAATGTAGTAGAACACGGCTATAGCTACTATAGCGGAAGGTGGCATTAAGCACACTTAGCAAGGTACATACCGTATTTCGGTATGTAGAGAGCTCCACCCAATGTAACGGCGAAAAAGAAAACCTGCACAATCTAATATGCGTAATTATTATAAAATTGTAGAGAGGTCGAAAGAAATATAAAAAATAAAAATGTACAGAGTTCGAAGAAACGAGATATATTCACACAACCGCTTCTTCGATGATGCGATCAAAATTTACTGATCAGCATCGACTGCAGAGCCTACCAACGATAGCTGCTCCAGCTGGCCTACTAAAGAAGCAGCAGCGAGGCAGTCGTCGTCAAGCTGCAAGTTGCACTTCCTGTACCCATTGGCAATCGTCTGAGCGCTCAGGCCATCCCAGCTACTGCGTATCCACCTGCACATTCCTGAACGCCCTGGCGGTGCAAGCTTAAACTTTGCACCCTCCTCTCGCGGCCTTTCCAGCTGCTCCTGCAGGTCCTTAAGCCAGCACTAACGTAGACCACACTTGAACGGATAATTCCATGCCACGTCTGCCGGCTGGCAGACAGACGTAGCATTTGGCGGAACTTTCATCAGCACTACCTTAATAGAGGCGGCGTAGGCTTCGACTTCGCTGGTCCAGTGTCCACTAAAATCGTCCCCGAGGAGCAGCACCGGCTTCTTCGGGGATGATCGATTAGCGAAGTGGACTCTCGAACCCGCATAGATAACTCTCTGTTCCACCACCCTACGAATAAGAAATCCCAATATTTGGTTTAGCTCTTCAAGTGTATAAGTCAATATGAACAACTTACCTTTTCCGTTTGCAAAGATTTGTAATCCCGTTTCTTGCTGAAGTCGCTTGATTTCCGGCCACGTCCGAACGCCGAAACCCCATCGCTTCTTGTTATTTTCCTCAAGCAAGTCTTTCTTCGTGGATGGCTTCATTTTAAAAATGACGAACGGGGTTTACTTTTTCCCATCAGAGTCTCCTAGCAGCATCACTGTTGCACGCTCCTTTGAAGCACCTGCGCACTTGACCCAGACAGTTTTCGCGCCTCGCGCATTGATCGTCCGCTTGGTAGGCAAGTACTCAAAGAAAGCAGCTAGCATACGCAAACAAAGTTAGCATTATAATAAATCACATAATAGCATAAAGTACATGGTAACCTGTTTGATCCGCATTATAATGCGTGTAACACCGAGTTGGTGTGCCATCTTCTCGACTTTAATAGCAAACGCCTTCTTGACTTTCTCGCTATCAGCCGGGCTGACTTGGCCTTGCCGTGTCGGAGCCCGCATGCTCAGTCGGTGCCGGCGCCGAAAACCTTCGATCCACTTGTCTGAGGCTTTGAAGTTGTTGACGCCAGCTTTAGTGGCGACCCGCCTTGCTTGTAAGGCCAGCATCCGACGCGAAACAGGTACACCCTCTTCCCTTAAGCCGTTCACCCACTCCACAATATCTAACTCTACCTCTTTAGACAAAATTGTGCCTACTCCGACGGCCCGCACCTTGCTATAGCTACCTTTTCGTTCTTTAAGGGCAACCTCGAGCTTCTTCTGTTCTCTCCCCCAGCGCTGAATCATCATCCGCTTTAAGTGATAGAATTCCGGTGCTAAGTCATGCCAGAAGTGCTCAATTGTGCTACGCATCTTCGGCAGCGGGGCATTTGCCCAAAACGACAGAACCTCTAGCTTCTTAGCGACGGAAACACTCTTGATAATGTGCTTGGTATGATGGCGACCCTTGCCGCCGAGGCGTGGTCTTCCCGCTTGGCGCGGCTTGCCGTGCGCCATACGCAGCAGGATGGTCGAACGACGCGAAAATTAATAGTGTTAAATCCGATGGTGTTGGTGCGGTGCATCGCTCTACATGCGTTTTCGGGTTAGTGTAAACGACGACTCTGATTGGATCATACAAGGGTGCATCTCTTATGCCGGTGCAGCTCTCTACATGCGAAATACGGTGACGGGTTTGAAGCGGAAGCACGGAAGAACACGAGCCGCAGAAGAAGACTCAATAACTGTAGACTACCGAGTGTACATGATGGGATGGAAGAAAGAGAGGTATTGCTGTAGCACCCATTTAGTCATTCACTCTTGCGTCGAGGCGGAGGTAGCATCCGACACGCTAGCGAGGTGAATAGTTGCAGCCCTCTACATGTTTGCACTTGGTCGGCACTTTGAGAGCTCTAGCAGCAAAACCTATTGTTGTGAAAACAGAAGTGTAATGAGAGACTAGCGACTTGCACATTTACCCACTTGGATCACGACTGTAAAATCTCGATTAAAACCCCATGGGTCTTCGAGCATGAAGCCCCATCGCTACCTGGGCTTCTATTACGGGGGGATCTAATAAAGGGAGGATGACACACAAGTTTCGTTCGGATTAAGTGTACCATCATTAGGCTGTACACTGTACTACTCATACAAAGTTGGTTTAAGAATCGTCTTCCAAGTCCACGTCGCTACCGGTATTCTGTGCATTTGAAGTAGTGAGCGGCGCCAATTCAATACCAACCGACTCTTCGCAAATCGGCTGGGTTTTATACAGAGCGCCATATTCTGTGTGGTGCCAGCGCGTCAGCTCATAGTCAAGGCCCATGAATCATCTGCGAAAGCTGCGACGGACCACAGCATTTGGCGCTTGCGCCCACGCTTCCTTGGTCCACTCGATCATCAGCGAACGTGTTGGTGGTCTAGTGTTACCACCCGATGTGTACTTGTGCGGTTCGTGCTGCTTCCGGCTGTCAATTAGCTCAGCCAGTGCGGAGACATTCCTCCGGAAATTACGGCGTATAGGATCTTTCGCGCTTAGAGGTGTGCCTTCGATCGTTTGCTAATATGCGAGCGCGCTGAGTGAAAGACTAGCAGGAGAGAATTCGGCTTAACATATGGAAACATGTAATCAATATAGCGAATGAATGACTCCGTATTTATCCACAGCTTGCGGTTAATCAGAATGAGTACACCAGCTTCAGTGGTGTCGCTTGGAACCTTGCTATTTACCGTTAGGCATGGTTTCAACTTGGTACCATCGGAAAAGGCACCAAACCCAGCTGTAACACGCACTTTCCCGAAAGACTTGACCAGCACATCCGCCGCACCGCGTTCCTCCAGCGTTCGGTCTCTACTGTTCTCGGCAAACAGCGTTTCATCGAAGCTGACAATGGTTTGACGGGTTTATGTCGACCTTTGGGATTAAATCGCGGAGATGACGGATGAAGTTTACACCACGCGAAGCCAGGTTTATCCAATAATATTGGATAACCCTCGCCCAATAATCACAAAAACCGCTTTTGAAAATGTTCGGCATCGTTTCAGCAGCTCCATTATTGGCTCTGCCGCCAAAATTTACGTCTAGCTAGCTAATAAAAAACATTTTTGGTCTGGGACGGGAGATATTTTTTTAGAGTCTGCAACTTCGCCGGCTTAAAAGAAAGAGGAGGCGTTCATCTTAAATCGTGATTCGTACTTAGGTTCGTTGGTGTCATTTTGGTTGTCTAATTTAGTGTTGATATGTTGTGTACTGTAGACAATTTGTAGTCTGATCTAGACTATTTTTGAGCTCAGATTATTTTTACGCATACTCATTTCCATAGGTAGTGTACCCAATCCTTGTCAGTTCTCTCGGATGCCTACGAGTCGTAGTACGACCGCGCAGACGCCTCGTTGCACTGGCAGTGCGTACACGCCGCAAGAAATCGTGTGAGTGCCTAATACGTGTAAGTAAGATTCACTGGCACGCGAAGTGTTTTTTTTTCGCGGCGACATTCTTTCAAAAAAATCGCACATATCCCATGTACATGACCTTGGACACCGTTGAGACGCTAATTTGCAGCGGCAGACCAGCGTCCAAACAATGGCCGCGCCCTCGACATTGGGGCGCGGTCAACTTGGCGGAAGATGTGGTTGGTTTAACGGGGCGTCTCTTGTTCGGCATGGACGTCGTGGTGATCGACAGAACATGGGTGTGCATGTTGAAGCGGTTGAAGCTGTTGTCAACAACTGCAATAACTTTTTATTTCTTGAAAGCTAATAACTACGACTAAGCTTACAGCCGACATAGTAGAGTTTCTCACATAGTACGGATCCGACTGAAACTCTTCCGAGCAGTAGGGGAACGTCGCCGTGTCCGAATCTGGGTTGAACAGGTTCTTACCGGCGTAGATCATGACGTACACGCCCAAAACCGAGGACACAATGATGATCACCATAGCCCCGACACGCTCATACATTGGTAACTGGTTCCAGAAGACTTTCAGATAGAAAAGTAGAGGCAACACGAGGCTGCCGGCCGTGACGGCCGAAGCACCCGTGAAGTCGACGAGATCAAGGAAGTTGTCCCGCAGAAACACCGACGCCACCACAAGTAGGGCGAGGATACATAGTCGAAGAAGGATGTAGCGCAGCATGTTGAGCTTGCCACGGTACTCGGAGAATTCGTCTTCGTACTTTGCCACGACCTGGGGGGTGCCAGAAGCAGCATTGTACCTGCACTCTGGAGTGACTGGGGACGCACCCGCCACGGACGAGAGTTTCTCACGCATCTCAACTCCTTGCTCCGGGTCAACGACAGGTTGGTACTTGTGCATTCCCAGAAGGAATCGCTCCGCCATAAAGAACGCCGGCATCGTGATCGTCGAGAAAGCGATCACAATGTGCACGTGCATGAACATGTAGGCCATGATGACAGCACCGCGGCTGGGGATGAAGCCCAGAGCCGACGTCGCGTACGGGTCCGACGTGTTGACAGCCGAGAAGAGGAGGTTGCCCGAAAGCTGACATCCTCCAGCAGCGTAGCCGGCAATGGCAATGGCGAGAAAGAAAACCGTACCGATCCCCATGCTGACCATAATGATGCGTGGCATCCGCTCCGGTTGAGAGTGTTGACGTTGTAGATCTGGGATCACCACAGCAGCCCCGTACGCAAGTGCCAGATTACCGAATGCAGTCACCACTTGGTGGAGTGACACATCAGGCTTCGGGATCGACGGGTGACCCCGCATCTCCCATTCCAGAATGGAAACTCCGACGACGTCAGCTATGATCGTACTGAGGCACCCCATAAGCGCAACGGAAGACGCCTCCTTCAAGGTGGGGATTAGGCACACTGGGATGACCGTGACAGCCATGAAGACCATCCAGAAGATCTGACTGAACGTATCGGGGAACAGCACGTCGAGCAGCATACTGCCGAGTACCAAGAAAGCACACGGTATTGTAGCGGCAGAAAATGAAGGGGCTAGTAATCAAATCCCCATGGGGTGCTCAATTTTGATAAAACCAGATATGACATTTAGATATGTGATAAAACCGCCCATTTTGAGTATGATTTTGGTGTTAAAACCGGCTAATTCGCAGTAGTTTTGTCGCTACAGGCTCCCCAAAAAGGTGTCTCCGAGGACCTTTAAACGGGGAAACAGTTGCTATAATGCTGATATTCTATTGGTCAAGAGTGTGGAAAGGGCAAAACAGTTGTACAAACAGGCGTTAAAAATAAAACGTTCAAATTTAAAAAGAAGGATTTGTATAAATTTAAAGAGTAATTACTCACCATCTTCCTCATAAGCTTCTTGCGACCTCGTGCTGAATGGTACCTTCTACTAGCGAAAGCATTAAATTATAAGATTTTCATATGATATCACGACAGAGCGGTTTTAACCCTACATAGGCCAAAATGACAAGCGCACCTCGGCGAAATTGGTGTCTGGGTCGAGGTTCCATGCCCAGAGCACCCGAAAAACTGTGCTTTTCCCAAGGCGCGTCGCCTCTTTAGTTCGATCGCGCGAGTCCCGCCCTCCACTTCTGCCTGCTTTGGCCTCGGCGACGAAATAATCATATACATTGCAAACTAGGGTTTTCTCGTCCGGACTGAGCTGGTGTCTGCGTTGCATTGCACTTCCTGAAATGAAAGAGATGAAGAGTCTTAATTTATGGAAGAAGGAACTACGAAATCTCAGCTTTCTATTGTGGTAAAGTGCTTTCTCAGAAATAAGAGAATGGGCCTGACGCGGGGTCACTATCCCGAATCAATGACAATTTCAAGTGATTAGAGAGGATTTGGGTTGGCTGGCACGATGCAAGTTGCCGGTGGTGGATTAGCCATGACGAGCAGCGCCCCGTATGAAGTGACGATGGATCTGGTATGAGCGATGTACGAGAAGGCAAGATCCACCAAGACTTACCTCGGATCCACCCTTACTTGGATTCACCTAAATGGATATGGGATATACTATACAAGAGTGGATCGGGTGTGGATCCTATGAAGAAAGGATGGTAGGTGCCCTCTAAAGGTGGATCTAGTAGCCACGGCTAACGAGGAGTCAAGATCCACCGCGAGGTGACCCGGATCCCATGCTTTCGAGTTAGGATCCAAGGAGGGAGGATCCCGCCTTAAGGGACCTGGATCCAGGGTATAGGTATGATGGATGCAGTGGATCTAGAACTTTCGTGGGACAGTGGAGATCACAGACGGTTGCGAGATGATGTTGGATGAGTGGAGAGCTCAGATCCACGACGAGTGTACACTTTCAAGTGAAGTGGATCCAAGCGACCTGGATCCTGATGAGTGTACCCATAATAGGGTAACCATATTGATTACGCCATGGATCCGGTGGATCTGAAGATAATACAGCTGGGATGATGGGTCAAGGGAAGAAGGGACATGCAGCCGAGCCTGGTAAGGGATTTAGCAGATGAAAGACATAGAAGGTAGAAACCCAGGCAGGTATAGGCTTAAATATCAATACAGACCTCAATTTGCACAGTATCACGCAAGTGCCTTCCTGCCCTCAAGAACCGGAGCTACATTGGCCGTACGAGCTCCGAGAAGGTTTGGAATTGCGAATCTAGTGTTGGTAGTGATAACTGGATAATACATTGGCCAGATCCTACAACCTAGTGAGCTTTTCCTTTACTCGTGCAGATCCGACAGGTTAACCGAATTTACTACTTGGTCGGTTACACCCTAGAGGCTCTCGACTTTCAAGATCCCGTCACAGGAGGCGGCAAGTACGACGCAAAGGAACTACAAAGGCAAGGGAACACACCCGCAAGGCAGCCCTACGGCCAGATCCACGATCTAGGCCCCGGATCCATAAGCTCGAATATTCGCTTAGGATACGGAACAATCCACGGACGCAGAGTGAAGATTTTCCACTGCTGCTCCACCCCATCCCCACGTCTCGCCAAGACGCTCAAGCTTCACCACTTGAACTCTTCGGAAGTTACCGAGAGAGCAAGATCCCGCCCTACCGACGGGTACACA
>NW_003303617.1:233997-239209 GCF_000142945.1 Phytophthora infestans T30-4
ATACGTGGAAGACGACTATGAAGAGGACCTGAGGCGGTCCGCTGCCAGAGAGGCGGCTGAAGAAGGACAGAGTCAGGGAGACTCTCAGACGGAGGATGTAAAAGATGAAGATGAGGAAGAGAAGGCTCCTGTGGGAGTGACAACCGCTGCTGATCGGGACGCTCTACGTAAGAGCACGCGCGACGAGCTACGGGCGGCTGGAGAAGGCCGGTTGAAGGTGACGGGTGGCGTCAAAGACGCGGTCAAGGTAGAAGAAAAGGTGAAAACGGAGCCGGCGCCCGGTACGGAGGCGGTGTCGCCGGGCCCGGACGAGGTACCCCTGGTGGAGGAGGACGTTCCTCTTGGGGACGACTACCAACTTGCCTATGAGCACGGCAGCTGGGAAGTGTTCGGTCAGTACGAGGAGGACGAGCCTTTCGTCGAGAATTGGGAACCGGCCAAGAAGAAGAGCCCCAGTAAATTCATTCCGCAGTACACTGGAACCGAGGAGCGCCGCTGGGACCGGCCGGCGTTTGACTGGAGCTGGACGTCCAAGGGGTTCGCACCCTCGGACAACACGGTGTTCGCGTACACGGCGTCCGTGCCCCGGCCGCCTTACGAGGCTCCGCCGGTCGCCGTTAAGAAGACGGTCGCTGCCAATCCGGTGGCCCCTTACAGGACCACGGGACCGGGCGTGCCTGGGACGGGTACTGCTCGGACGGCTACTGCTGCTACGGGAGGTCAGAGTAACGCGGCGACCCGGACGCATCCTGCTCCGCCTGGAGTACGTAGGACTGGTCCGCGCCCTGCTTGGACGGGACTAGTAGGGAGCGCCCCGGGCGTTCCGCCGCGTTCGGCAGTGGTTCTGCAAGGTCCGCAGGCCCCTCCGCGTGCTGGTGTTCGACCGCCGGTCCGGGCCCTGCCTGGGCCGTCACGCCTGCCGAGGCGTGAAGACTGGACCTCGAAGATGTCGACTGTGATGAAGGTGCTGCCGATGTTCTACTCGGACACGGCTACGGGGGAGAAGGCGCGCGACTTCTGGGAGCTGTTCGAGGACCACACTGACCGGTTGCCAGACAGAGAGCGACTGTTGGTTTTCCGACAGAAGCTGAAGGGACGTGAGGCCGAAAGATGGTGGAGCAACTCCAGCATCCAGACGTTCGCGACGCTGAAGGTGCGTTTCCACAACCGGTTCCTCAGCAGGACGGCTGACGAGCTCTGGGAGAGACTGTACTCCACTAAGCGTGAACGTGGCGAGTCTGTGGAGGAATGGGGAGACCGAGTCACGGATCGGTGCGACTCCCTCGACTATCCGAATCCTCAGATGCGGTATCAGTTGTTCCGTCGTGGCCTGAAGAACAAGAGGATGCTGGCTGCTCTAGATTCAAGCCCGGCTCGAGATATTCCGGAGGCGTGCGAGTGGCTAATGTTTAAGGACATGCATCGTCCTGTGGAGGAAGACGACGAATTTCCTAACGAGTCGCGGGCGAGGACTGATAGTCACACGGCGACTGTGAACGCTCTAGCCCAGAAGCTGGACGACTTCCTGTTGCAGCAGCAGGAATGGCAACACCAGGTGATGGAAGATTTGCAGTCCGTGCCGCCGGCTGCGGTGCCTACTGTATCGGCGGTGGTGCTGAGCTCCGGAGGCCACGGACAGCTCCCTCCCGCTGGTGGAGCTGGTCCGTTCGGAGGTAAATGTGCCCGTCGAGGCATCAAGATGGCGGAGGATTCCCACACGCAAGAAGGAGAACCTGTCTGTGGCCGATGCGACTACAAGGGTCACACTCGCGTGACGTGTTCGCGCCAAACGATGACTTGCCGACGGTGTAACCAGTACGGTCATATTGTGGCTGAGTGTGAGATGCCGTATACCGGGGCCCGTGGCCCGCCTAGCGGTGGAAACGGAGGAGGAAACTCGACGATGCGGTGTTTCTACTGCCACCAGATCGGTCATAGTGTCTTTCAGTGTCCCGAGATCGCTACTCTGAAGGGATTGGCCACGACTCTGAAGGCGTCGACGGCCGAAGCGTTTCGTCAATGACGGGAGCGTGAGGGAGGGGAAGAACGAGTCACTCCTTCCTCTGGTCAAGTGGATGACTCGAGTGGCGGCCGAGTGAAGGATGGAGGCGACAAGGCCGTTACAGTGGACGTTGATGAAGAGGTAGCAGTGACGGGGAAAGAGGACAGCGCGGTGGCTGTTGTGGTGCAGAAAGAGAAGAGGACGAAGGAAAAGGAGAAAATGTCGAAGGAAAAGAGGGGTATTCGGATAGTAGGCACGGAAGAAGAGGGAAAACTTGTCGTGGTGAACGACGCCCCGGAACGGTGTGAGAAGGTAGCCGTGGATCTATCCAAGGTGGCCTCTACGGTGGGAACTACCTTCGCTGTCGACGGCGTCACGGTTTCTGTGGAGACTCTGCCTGTGGGGCAGAAGACGCGGCCGGAACGAAGGATGCGTGCGGAAGGGGTAAGCAGTGTTGATGGACCTAGCGCCGCTATGACGTACAGGAACAAGGAGGCTGACACGGACGAGGATGCCAAACCGAGCAAGGAGATCGAGCAAACTGAAACTGGCTGTATCTTCACGGATGCGGAACTGGACGCCATGGAGGAGTGTGAGTCCGGCCAAGAGGCTACGGTTTTAGCTGGCACGAAAGTTAATACGGAAAGTGAAGAATATGACAAGGAGTTAGAAGACCGTTTGTACCCGTTGGACGAAGCCGTTATATTGGAGCGTGTGCGGCTAAACACTGAGGCCGTAAGGGATCCTTCGGTAGCGGAGTTGTCTCGGTTGTTGGGCATCTCACCCGAGGTCTTGGAGCGAACTCACCGTGCCTTCCCTGGAGAGGTTGCATCACCGGAGCACTAGCAAGACTGGTTCCGGAAGGCGTTGGAGACGACCGAGGAGGCCAAGCGGGCCAACCGAGACTTCAAGACGCCCGTAGTAAATGCTGTGCGTACGGTTATTACTACCCTAAGAAGGTCGTCGCCGTCGGAGAAGATGAACGAGGGCCGTGAGACTCCCCGACGAGTGGAGGATCGAGGTGAGGACGACGTATGTGCCAACATCCTGTTGCCCGCCGTCGAAACTGATGCTGGAGGAGAAGACGGAAGACTTTCACGCCCTGGTGACAGTTCTCCGGTAGTTGATCGTCGAGGCGTACGTGCGGCGGCGCGTACCGCCGCTTATCGCTGGTTGAAAGAGTGCTTGGAGGCTGGTAGCGCGACGGTGTCGACGCCCGGCGAAGACGGACCTACGACTGACGGAGTTCAGCCTAGGTGGGACAAGGCGCCTACTCCGGATTGGCAGCGTCTCCGTGCTCTCGCCGAAAGGGGGGCAGCTGGACCTACTAAGAGCGGGATACCGTGGGGACGTTTAGAGACATACCTCATAGCGTACTTAGAGGTGGAAGGGGCTCTCGTCTGGACCAAGCTCCTCCTGCGGGCTAAAAGGGGGAGGAATTCGTCGGCACGACGCCGTGAGCGGCGGAGAGCGGCCCGGCGGATGGATGTCTCTACGCTCTTCGAGCCAACGGCTGGGTTGTGCGAGTTGCTGTTCTATCCCGAGGACGAAGACGACGCCTCCCCACTACGTGTAGTACACTACACTACGTGGAGGTGGTGCGGCCGTCACCGAGGGTCGTTACGAAGGTGCCGAAGACCGGCTTGGTGGAAGTAGTTACCGTGGAGCTGCCTGGTGGGCTTGGCGTCTCCCACGATGACGTAAGAGCCGATGTCCATGTCGTGGTCGAGGATGGCCGGCGAGTCGTGTGCGCCGTTGGAAACTTTGAGGCACTCTCGAGTGGGTACATTGATTGCTTACCGTCTCGGATGCTGGCCGACACTGGTGCGACTCTGAGTCTCGTGGACAGTCGAGTATTGAAGCGATTGGGCCGGTCCCAGGAGACGCTGGAGCCGTACGGCGGCCAAGTCAAGAGCTCGTCGGGACACCCTCTCAAGATACGGGGATGGATCGGTCTCTCACTGCGACTGGGAACTGTGGAGGACTCCCTTAGTGTGCTGGTAGCTGACAAGTTGCACGTCGACGCCATTTTGAGGGTGGACGCCTTGGGTGCTTTTGGGGCGGTGATCGATGTCGCCGAACGAAGGATGACGCTCAAGGGTACCGGTGAGGAGCTACCGCTCGGGTACACGGTGGTGCAGGACGCCTACATGGCGCAGATGGCCGCCTTGATACGCCTGCCTCCGCGAGGCCAAGCTCTAGTGATGGCCAACGTCGTCGGCGACGCTGCTGACAAGACTACGGTCCTGGTGGAAAGCACTGTTGGTCTCTCGCCTGCTCTGTGTGTCGCGCGGACCTTGTGCACGGTGGAAAACGGCCAGGTCCTAGTCGAGGTGTGCAATGCGTCGTCCGACGTGAGTTGGGTCAAGAAGGGCTCCACGGTCGCTTGTGTGTCTGTGATTCCCGAGTCGGCGTTTGGCCCTCTTTCGCCTTCCGTGCCGACCGGCGCGGCGGTCGAGTCGACGGAGTCCCAAGAAGCGAAAGTGTCGTCGACCTCGGGAAACGTTGAGTTAGTGGAGCTCGAGAAGATCGAGCGCCCGGAGCCGAAGGTGCCACCCGACAAGGAAGAGAAGGGCGAGGCGGATTTCTCACAGTCCAAGTTGACGGACGAACAGATTGAACTGTTCCGCGAGGAGCTGATCCGCTTCGACGACTTATTCGTCACGTCGTCCATGAAACCTGGGAGGACAGACCGACTCAAGTTTGAGATAGACACCGGGGATAATAAGTTCATAAAGCAGCCGCCCTACCGTGTGTCGATGGCGGAAGGGGAAGTCATGGAGGCTGAAGTGCAGCAATACCTGGATCTCGGGTTGATCAGGCCGTCGAACAGTCCATGGGCTAGTCCCGTCCTGATAATCCTGAAGCCGGACGGAAGAATTCGCTTTTGTATTGATTACCGGAAGCTTAATGCTGTGACGGTGAAGGATTGCTATCCTATGCCACTGATTGACGATATCCTGGATGTATTAGGAGGTGCGCAGATCTTCTCTACGATGGACATCGCGTTCGGTTACTGGAACGTGCCGATGGACGAGGGCAGCGTGGCCAAGACGGCGTTCACGTGTACGTTTGGCCTGTACGAGTGGCTGGTGATGCCGTTTGGACTCTGTAATGCGGTGCCGGCGTTCGAACGGTTGATATGATCGTCTTAGTGGACCTGAAGTGGCGAGTGTGCTTGGTGTACCCTGGGATGACTGTGTGATCTTC
>NW_003303617.1:245501-248350 GCF_000142945.1 Phytophthora infestans T30-4
GCATAAACATTCTGCAGCGATGCTGGGGTAGCTCTAGCTTCAGAGGAAGACGTTCGACTCAAAGAGTCACTAATACTAAGTTCCTTATCCAAATTACACTTACAGCCCAAGACCAGGGCTCAAAGTTAATACCTTAACTTTTATGCTTCAAAACCAGAAGTGATTTATTTACTATTATTGCGGCCAAGCCGCCTAGGGGTAAATGTATCTCTTTAACTATCTAGCATAGTTAAACCTAATCAAATGCATAACGTGTGGCTTTCAGCCAACGTACTGAGAGACCTTGTTAACTCTCCAACTTATGTACTGAGAGTTTGTTAGTTCTCCGGGTACTTCGTACCCCTGTGTGTTCCACACCATGTAGACCCCGTTACACTCTCCCCTCACTAAGATGAGAACATTCCGTTCTCGAACTTTCCCTCAGGGAGGTCACGTCTTGTCAAGACGACGGAGGTCACTAGACCTCACCTCTGCGTTCTGCAGCTCCACGAGCTCACAAACGCGTTTGCATCCTTGATGCCTGGCACTTTCACTCCGGCCCACGGCCCAACGTCTCCAGCGCGTCGCGCCGCCCCTGCCTCGTCGGTCCCAGACCCCCAACTGCGCTCCGCAACTGCTCCAAGAGCATCTTCGTCTCTTTCGGTGGCAGAGTACCATTAAGAGTATCGCCGTCGACACGGTCAACGCTCCATGAGCCGTCAACAAGAAGAGCGCAAAGCTCAAAGCTCGTCAGAGCCGCGGGCGCCGCCCAGAGGGAACGATGGTCTGTTCTCGGAATTCGAAGAGGGCGAAGTCGATTACGACGAGCCCATGGGTAGTGAGGATCACTCCAACCCAGCCTCTCCGAGGTCGCACACTGGTGCCGCGTCTTCCCCAGCTTCCTCTGTGAGGTCTAGCCGCTCAATGGCGCGATCTCAAACAAGAAAAGACCTGCGGACACCGCATCCGTTCTCTGAACGTTCGAATCCGATTCGCTCGCTGCGCGATGCGCCACCGCTATCGTCGCGGTATGACGAGGAAGATCGATACGATCACAACGTCATTACGAATGACCTGGACGAGGCCCAAGGCCGTCAGTTGTCCAATGAGCAGCGCTCGCAGTCGTTCCGACCTGTGGTCCGACCACTTGTTCTAACGTCACGCCGTGACTACGGCTTCCAGCCGCGGAACCTGCCGAAGCGGCCCGCCTCGCGGCGCAGCAGCCGCTGAACACGTACACTTGTGGGCCTGCGGCCTCGACTGCTGATGAGCAAGTGCAACGGCACCGGCCCAAGAGCGATATCTGACTCCACAAGTCACAACTCCTCAGGAGTATCAGGCGCGCCTGCAGATGCAGCTCAACCGCCAACCGGTTCCCTCTATGCGAACCATCCCGGTTGTTCTCAACCCTGGGGAATCCCAGCGTGCTTATGAAGCACAATTCCGAAGCTGGGTGGAGGGAGCTCGACGGCTCCCCTCCTACAATGCTCTTCGAGCAAGTTTCTCTGAAACTGATATTCGTCTTGAGAGACGTTTGCGCTTAGACTTCGCTAAGTCGAAAGCACGTCGACGAACACTGGGACCCCGTCCCCATCACCTCGAGGCGTCACCACCTCTTGCTCATGCTGCGAGCACCGCTCATTCCTATGAGCCGGCTGCTCCAGCCACTGGTCGGAGCTTGAGCTCAGCCACCGACCTGTCATCCCCGCGTTCTAGCGGCGGGAAGCGCTCGGCGCCTGACGACGTGGTCGTACGCCGTAGCGGCGGGGAAGTGAGTGTGCCCGATCAAAAGCGTCGACGACGTCAGGGCAGTCCTGCCGGAGGACAACCTCAAACTCCCAAGAGTTTTGTGAGTGAGGATAACCCCTCCATTTCACAAGGTACTGAGTACGACCCTGGCGCCTGCGCCTCGCCACTAGGCGTTCCACATGGAAGTGGAGCTCGCCGTGCTCGTCGAGCAGAGCAGGAGGAGGCCGAGCCTCAGCTGGACTCTCGCGTCGCGAGTCGCAGCGACGTGTTCGCGCTGGAGCAGCGTGTGGGTTCTCTGAACCAGTATCTCCATGATACGACTGACTCTCTGAGTCGCCTTGCAGATGGTCTCGATGAGACGAACCACCGCGTGGACTGGTTTGAACAACCACAGTCGGTTCAGAACCGAGTCGCGGACCTTGAGCGTCAAGTCGCTCAGCTGCAAGGTCAGATCGACTTGCTGTTGCGTCTTGTGGCCCCGCCACCTGCTGTCGCTCAGCCTGCCGTGGTTCGGCCTCCCGCTGCTGCGCAGCCTGTCGTGGCCCAGCCACCGTTGGCGCCAACGCCTCCGCGCTCACCTGAGCAGGGTCCTGATACGGCTTGAGTAAGCCAACGTAGAAGACTGGATGCGTGCGCATCTTCTTCGGAAGGTTAAGCGTATACGCTAGGCCCTTCTTGGCCACGACCTTGAACGGTCCTATGAACCGTGGTCTCAATTTTGTCTTAAAGACTGCAGACACTGCATGAGTAGGTAAGTTTTTTGCATTTAATAAAACTTGGTCACCGACCTCAAACCTTTCTTCATTGCGTCTGCCTTTGGCATCTGCATGTTCTTTTTGCATGTCTTGGCTTTCAGCCATAGCGTCGCGTACTTGACGCATTACGCTTAGTCTCAAAGAGACAAAGTCATTGACTTGCTTGCGAACCGCAACAGGGCTGACATCAGCTAGCCGCTCGGCTATCCCTCCCCCATCAAGCCCTGAGCCACTGCGTGCGGCGTCAGTGGGACGCGAGGGTTAACCAAGCCGTTCACATAGAACGGAAGTGGTGGGCTGGTCGAGGCCGTGCACTGCATTTATTTTAATGCGAACTTCACGAGGGGGGGAGCATTCTGGGCTTCC
>NW_003303617.1:250235-253944 GCF_000142945.1 Phytophthora infestans T30-4
CGACCAAGTCGAGTGCGCTGTACAACGTACAGCCTACCATGTTGTTCTGCAGAGCATCTTTGCGAGGAATCGGCGTTTGAGCCTGGATAGTGGCCGCATTTAGCTTGCTAAAAGCATGAACAATGCGCCACTTGCCGTTCGACTTTCTGACACAGAACGTGGGTGTCGAGTGCGGAGACTTACTCTCACGTAACATCCCTGCCTCGTGCTTCGCACGGAAGAATGCGTCAATGACGCCACACTGCTCTTTCGGTAAAGGCCATTGCCCTGTTATGCAGTATTTGGTTCCAGGAACCAGGTCAATATCATGACACACGCCTCGATCCGGAGGCAGGTTCGTCGGTGGGTCTTTCGAGACAACGTCTCCATACTCTTTCACCACAGGGTAGAAGGGATCCGAATGATCTTTTGGGATCGCCGATCCACTTCTTGCGTTCAGCGCCTTCTTGGTGTCCTCTAAGACCGCGTCGCTCACGATGGATAGGAGTTCAACTTCTCCTCAGGTCCCAGCAGGACCACCTCGGCTAGCTCGCCTGCCTTCAAGGCTTCGCCAAACTCAGCGACGGCATCCCGTCCAGCTCTAGCGGAGCATCTACAGCGGGCAGAGTGTCATGACTGATGTCGCCTTCGACCTCCCCGGTCAGTCCATTGACGAGTGTGTACAGCCGCTCACAGCAATCACGTGGAGCCTCACCGCTCGTCACGTTGGACACCTCGTCCGACGTCGAAGACGTCGCAGACGCCCTGCGTCTTCTTCTCCTCTCCCTCCGCGACCGAGCCCGGCCGGATGAGGGCGGTGTGGTGACATCTCCATCACCACCACCGGGTGCAGAAGCGCCATCACTCCTCGAAGAGGATACAGTGTCTCGCAAGACACTCGGCTGAGAGCCAAGAGGTCCTTGACCTTTACACAGTGAGCTAGGTGTCACTTCACCTGCATCTCCTGGGCCGCACCCATGATGCCTCGACTCGCAGTCGACCGCGACCCTCGGGCCACGCAGCGGTAGGCCATCGACCAGATTTGTACCACTCAGTGGATTACGCGCCACTCCGCGTTCGTCCTCATCAGGACCCAGCAGTTGACCATTGACCTAACCTGCACCGCTCAGCGGATAACGTGCCGCACCACGTACGCTCTCAGGGCAAACAGCAATCTCGTTGCTAACAATGTCGGACATACCAATGTCCAGCACTACGGCCGCCTCGACCTCGTGCTCGCGCCAAAAGCGCTTCGGCTTCTTATCAGAGGTGGGTTCATGACTCACCAAAGCTCCACTAGGAGCAGGGTGCGACGCACCCAGCGTTTTCGACTTCCAGTCGATCCATGGCTCATGGCGTTCCAGCCATGCCATGCCAAGGATGAGGTCACACCTCGCATTCAAGTCTAAGACCAAACAGCGTTCCACGCTATCGAAGTTCTCAAACTTCACTCCAAGGTCGACAGAGACCTTCGACACAGTTACCAGTGTCCCCGTCGCGAGACGGACAGAGATCGTATCTCTCGTTTGCACTTCCAGTACCTCAGCATACAGCTGACTCCCTTTCAGGGTGGAGCGACGGGCGTAGTTGCCCGAGGCCCCGAGTCAATCAAGACTCTCCATGGCTTTGCAAAGCCCTTCACGCTCACTTGAACGACCAGTAAGCCCGGCTTGCACACACTCTTCTCGTAAGAGAGCTCAGCTCACTTCGGGGCTGAGCTTCGTTGCCCTCTACCTCATCGAGGCACAACAGAACTCAGTTCTTCCCCAGTGGGCCGCCCCGCGCCTACTGGGAGCTGCCGTTTCCCGGCGATGACCCGGAGGGCTGGCTCGCCGGAGCCTCGCGCTTCTTGCGCAGAGGGCAATAGGCCCTCAAGTGCTTAGTGCTATTGCACACAAAGCATCGGCGGATGCGGGCGCGCTGCTTTGCAGCAAGAAGCTCCGCATCTTCGTATTCAGCATAGTTGAGGTCCATCGGCTCTGGACCGCTCGAAGAGCTTGCGCTACCAGCGCTCCAGCCAAGTCGAGCCGACCTGAAGTTGTGCTCGGCATTCAATGCCACATCCACCGCCTCTTCGAAAGAGTAAGGGTGTACACGGAGCACTTCCGTTCGAGCTGCGCTCACACGAAGTCCCTCCATGAACCGAGGTCACGCTGACCAGTTCCGGGAGAGGGTCCGCCGCCATTCCGGCGATAAGTGTTCTTAGCTCTTTGATATAGTCCAATAACTCCCTCTTACCCTGGCGGGTAGCAAGGAACTTCGACCGAATACGGTACGCCTGATTAGGCGGCGCGAACACGCGCGAAAGCTGTTGCTTCAGCTGATCCCAAGTGGGAATGCAGCGCCACAGACGTGCCGCACGTTAGTCCATGAGCGGGTTCAGTCTCATAGACTCATCACCCGTCACCGACGCCGCCGCCGTTGCGGCGCTCATCTTCTCTTGGACGTGCTCCAAGAGCGCATTCTCGTAGCGGGAGAACGATTCCAGCCTGGCGGTGACCGCCTCCGGACCTTGCGATGCAAGATGAGCCACGCCCTCCGGACCAAGCAAAGACATAAGCTTAGTAAGCGCGTCCTGCTGCGCCGGGGGCAAATTCGCGAACACTGGGTGCTCCATCCCCGCAAATAATATAGTCAACCGACTCAGAAGCGGGATTGACTACAAGTGCTACCAAGTGCAGTGGGGCTGTCGTAGCTTTAGCGTCAGAGGAAGACGTTCGACGCAAAGAGTCCCTAATACTAAGTTCCTTATCCAAAGGAGCTTACAGCCCAAGACCAGGGCTCAAAGTTAATACCTTAACTTTTATGCTTCAAAACCAGAAGTGTTTTATTTACTATTATTGCGGCCAAGCCGCCTAGGGGTAAATGTATTTGTTTAACTATCTAGCATAGTAAAACCTAATCAAATGCATAACGTGTGGCTTTCAGCCAACGTACTGAGGGACCTTCTTAACTCTCCAACTTATGTACTGAGAGCTTGTTAGCTCTCCGGGTACTTCCTACCCCTGTGTGCTCCACACCATGTAACCCCGTTACAGAGGCACTGTGGGGTGACGGAAGCCATTCAAGTAGAGCGGTGTGAACCCCGTGGACGCGTGTACCGCGTTGTTGAGCGCAAACTCAGCAGCTGGAAGCTGTGTCGACCACGTACGTGGGGCTCGCGCGCACACACTGCGCAGAGTGTCCTCAAGCACTCGATTGACGCGCTCCGTCTGGCCGTACATCTGCGAATGGTCCTCTGCTAACCATCCGCAGACGAGCTCCGGGTAAAGGGAGCAGCGTCTCCTGAACGCAACGGTGAACCGCGGGTCTCGGTCTGAGACAATCGTCTCCGGAAGACCGTGATAGCGGTACATGCCATCGATGAACAACCACGAGGTCTGTTCGCCTGTGATGGTAACGGACACTGGAGCGAGATGTACCATCTTGCTCAGACGACACACGAACATCAAAATATCGGTTTGCCGTGTCCTTCAGGGGGGAGCCCAAAGATAAACTCAAGACTCATCGACTTTCAACAGTCAGTCGGTACGAGCAGGCTTTGTAACGGAGCCGAAGCGTGCCCTGCGGGCTTAGCCCGCTGACATGTTTCGTATGTCTTGACAAACCTGGTGACCCACTTGTACATGTGGGTCCACCCGAAGACCTGAGAAACCGACAGTAAGGTCTTCTCACGGCCCGAGGGGCCGCTGGAGGGTGCATCGCGCGCCTTCACGCCAATTTCACTACG
>NW_003303617.1:254186-266104 GCF_000142945.1 Phytophthora infestans T30-4
ATAGTAAACGATCGTTCGGGCGGACCTGAAGACCCCACTTCTGCCCTTGCACCGGGACAAACTGGACCTTGTAAACTACTTATATAGGCCAACCAGTAAAATAAAAACACGCTACTAGCACGAGCAAAGCTAGCAGGTGTTTTGAATCCTCGTGGTCCCAACAGCGGAAGGGTACCAGGCACGGGTAAGCCTTTTACGAGATCACCGAGTGTTCAACACTCGGCTGGAAGAAATAAAAGGGAGGCAATTCAAGCACTCCCAGTCGTGCAATAGGCAACAATAAGCCGTCACGTAAAACCTCCCGATAATAATCGGCCAATACACAAAGTCTCTTGGCCTTGCCGGATGAACCCTCGCTACAGAGCTTCGAGTTCACCGACAGGCATAACACACTCAAACAAGCTTGACCTGACGCTTACCTTGAAGCCGGACGTCGCTCTGTGTGCTTGAGTGGAAATTCTGTTCTGTATTTAAGCTTACCCTTTCAAGTCTATTCCTAATAAGAAGTCCTAATCAAGTATACAATATCAAGTGAACAATGATCCGTTATGGATCTTCTTGCATGCCAAGCGTCGTCTGCACCGTCGCATGAGCATCTTTAACGGTCCGCGCCCTGTCCCAGACGGTGAACGTGCCTTCCAAGGGTCGCTGAGTTTTCCGCGAACTCACCCCAACCGCCACTGAGGGTTCGTACCGTAGACGGTCCGCTGAATGCGAATCCGGCCAGTCCATTATTAATAATAAGGACAGCCTGGATTCAGTGACATATGCCCGTATCCGATACTTGTTGAAAACTCGGAGGTGACGCCGTCGAGTCCCTTGCACCTTGGCGTCTCCGTACATCACCTGACCGAGGGTTCGTCGCTTGAACAACTTGGGCGGTGTCACGTCTTTGTCGACGGGTGATAATCCGCAACTACGGAGAAATCACTACACCACAACTGCCCCTGTCGCAATGGAAGCCACGGTACTGGTGCCCGTTGTGACATTTCTTCATTCTTCAATTCACCATCTCGCCACCGTATGTCCAAGCGTCTGAATCGAGCCGTGTCCGACGCTTTTCAGCGTCTCAATCCTCGTAGACGTCGCGAACGTGAGCAGCTGGAGGTACGTCAGCTCATCCTTCTCTTGAATCATCGGCACCTTGCTCATCATCTCGCATTACTCGACTTGTTTCTCAGGAGGGCAAGGCCGAGGGCTCGATCGTCCCTCAGTCTGCTACACTTCCTCCGACAGCGGCGTCATCAACTGGTCCTTCGGCGCTTCCTGCCCCAGACTCTTCACTTCCTGCGGTAGCTCCTGCAGCACTCCCCGTCGTCGCAGAATCCGCGGAGTTGGCATCTGCTGCTCCTCCTGCCCCAGCTGGTGGTCCACCACCACTCACCGAAGATTCGCTGCGCGCCATGCTGGCTGAAAGTACGGAGGCATCGGTCGATCACATGATGACCTCGATAATCCCGTACTTGACTGCAATGGCTCGTCACCAAGTGCAGATCAGCGTTGTGTCTCCTCTCCACGGCGATATACACACTCAGCGTCGTCTCGAGACAGCTGTTGGTTTCGATGAGGTCCTCGCTGCGATACAACCTGTTCCTGATGCGCTGTCGGCATTACCCCAACGCGTTGCCGACTTAGAGCGTCAGTTGCGGTTTGCTCAGTCCGAGGCTGCTGCCGCCGTGCGTTCGGTGGCACCCCACATCATGGCTCGTGAGAACGCGGAGACGTTTCTCAAGGCTGCAAACGCTGAGATTGAAGCCTTACACCACCACGTCAAGATTCTCCGCGAGTCGAACGCCAAGAACGACGCCATGCTCGCCACTGTTCAAGCCACTATGGAACGACACGCAGAGGACTTATATCGTCTGCACTGCGAGGTCCAAGCTCGGGGCGTTTTCATCAGCACCTTGCAAAAGAAGCTGGCTCGCGAACGCGAGGTGTACAAGTCTTCTATTGGAGCGAATACCGAGCAGACTCGGAAGCTTCACCTCCTTCTGGTAAAGCTTGCCCAGGGCAAGTATGTTGATAACGACACGCTCAAGGTCCTCGAGAACCAGCAAGACCGTAACACTCGCCTCCTCCAAGCGAATCGCACCCTCCGTGCACACGTGAGTCTGGCCGGGATGGATCCCGAGGTACTTCGTCTGGCTGTCGATGGTACGTTCCTAAGGTCGCTCCTTTCACCGTGTGTTCAGCAACTAACGTTCGTTCACAATCCTTCGTGATAGGTCTGACTGCGGGTGAGCTGGAATTGGACGCGCTGGACTTGGATCAGGAGACGTTAGTCGCTTTGCAGTGCATCCAGTCTGCCACCGCGTCTTCGGACGATCCTCAAGCCCTTCCTGCAGCTTTGGCCAAGGCCGCTCACCAAGTGGCCCATGGGAAGTCCCATAAGCGTCTTAGACCAGGTGGCGAGGATTCAAACGACGAGCCGGACGACTCTGACGAAGACAAGGCTCCAATCACAACGGACAAGGCCAGTACTTCGATGGCAGCTGCCGATCTCGGTGATGCGCCACCTGCCGATACTTCAACGCCCAAGTCTGCTCGTAGATCGCTGTTCGGCCCGAAGGCGTGGAAGAAGGCGGCCAAGAAGAAGCGCAAGAAATCTCGCCCTCATTCTCTTGCCAAGTCGCCCCGACGTCATATGAAGACTCGGTCCCAGTCTGTACCGTCTTCTCCAAGCTCATGGACGCCACCTCCTACATCAGCGTCTTCTTCCACTCCCGCCGTAGTCGACCTCAGCGGCGACCAGAGTGACGTGGACATGGGGAATGCTGGTCCAAGCAGCGTCCCTTCGGTTCAAGAAACTGCCACAGAGCCTTCGGGTAAAGATGTGGGCTCTGGGGATCACGATGATGTTCCCGATTCTCCTGACGCGCCTTCGCCCCCGCCTCAGGGTCCACACGATGTGGCCAAGTCACCAGCTTCAACGATTTCACCTTCTCCAGCCGACATACGTGCTGCTGAAGAGGCTCTGTGCGAGGCCGAGGAAATGCGGCTCATGTTTGGCTCGAGTGACGAAGATGAAGAGTCAGACCAGACTGTCCCACAAGGCAAGTCTGCTTCGGCGTCTGCCGCGACATCCAAGGCAGTTGAAGTCTCGGGAGTGGTTTCTACAGCAGGGTCTACCCCTGTTGAGGCTGCTCCACTAGCTTCCGCGTCTTCGAAGTCGGCTCCGACTGTTCCCACGACTGATGTATCAAGCGTGTCTTCGCCTGGCCTTTCGATGGAGATTGATGACGATGGGAATGCTGATGACGACTATGGAGATGACGTGGATGACAATGAACCTTCGGTGGATGACTCTCCTGATGCTCCCAGTGGTAGCGGTGATGTTCCGCCCCCCACCGATCATTCAAGCATACTCGATGACGAAGATGTTGAAGATTCAAACAGGAACTGGAGTAATCTTGGCCCAGCTCGTCCTCCGACTCCACCTCGGCCAAATCCTTCGCCGATGATGACTTCCCCAATCATCGTTGCCGGCCCGCCTCCTTCGCCACCAGCAAGTCCTCCGGCACCAGCATCTTCTCTTCCTGTTCCAGTGTCTCCTCGTCCGTCTGTTTGGACTCTCGATGCTGGACCTGGACGCATGATTACGGCAACCTATACTTCGGTGCCGCGTCGTGGTGGTGCACCGTCGGTTGAGCCGTTGCCTCACCGAATGTTATCTGGTACTCGCCCTACGGTGCCGGCTTCGTCCACCCTGCCACCGTGGGTTCTTCCGTATGTGGACATGGGGTTTACCGATGCAGGCGCCAAGAAGTGTTTCGAGCGACTCTTGAGCTTAACGCTTCCTGAACCAGCTGGTGAGGTGACCGTGCGTACAACGTTGGAGGGTCTCCAAGCGCTCTTTGATTATTCGCATCCTGATCACCCGTACCAGCAACTTCGGCAGCTTTATCCTCTTCAAGCTTGCCTCTTTGACACTGTCGACTCCAAACCAAGCGTCCCCATCTCCAAGCGTGCTCCGATTGAGACCCGTCTTAAGATGATCTGGGCGAACCTTCGGAGTGACGGCGGTAAGCAAGGTGACCTCGGGTTCGCGTTGTGGTAGCGTCTCCACTGGCTTTTGTTAGCTGGTATTGAACGAGGTCTCGCTGAAGAAGCTAAAAAGGTTGGCCACGACAAGGAACGCTTGAAGGAGCTGAGAGCTATGTTAAAGAATCTCTTCAGTGAGCGCGACCGTCGTGCCGATCGTCTTCGTAACAAGTACCGTGAGCAGTACATGGCGTGGAGTCGTGACTCGGTTTCATCTAGTGCTTCCGGCGTGTCATTCATTCGTCCCGAGTTGCTTTTGGAGCCGTCTAAGCCGTGGTACCCCATTGAAAACTTGTCGTTCGCACCTCAGACATCTGACTGGCTTTCCGAAGTTCCGGCTCTCGACGCTCGTCAGCCATGGCGTACTGGATGGATGAATGCGCCGCATCAGCACCCGTACAACACCACGTACTTCCCGTGCCAGCGTAATCCGGAGTTCTTCAATCCTCGTGGTAAGCGTTTCGTGGATGTGTACCGAAGCGTGATCGTTGACCCGTCTCTCGATTCAACCGAGCTTATTTCGACCTGGCGTTCGTTGTTTGACTCGCCACCGGGTACTCCACGTCCTGCTCTGGCTGCTGCTCCTGTTGAAGCTGGTACCGAGGATTCGCAGGGTCCGGCTTCAGCTCCAGCTGCCGAGGCTCCGGTTCCTGATGAAGAGGAGAAGGAGAGTGGTGACTCGACTTCGTTGGCACTCTTGGCCACCGCGGCCAGGCACTTGGAATCGATTAGAATCCTCGCTGCACGTTCCACGAACGACGTTCTCCAGCATCTCAGCTAACTGTTGAGGTGTCCCGCGTGACTTCGTTTTCAGTGGTCGCTCTCCAGTCGGCATTCATGTTTTCTTATTCTTAATCCACTTCCACAGCGTAATCATGTTCATGTTGTTCTTCAAATGCATATACAATTTGTTGTTGCAGTAACGTTCTTCGTCGGTTACCACAGGCTGCATCGCCCTGTGGACAGTTGATACGTGATCAAGTCACGCTAGTCTTCGTCCGCCACTTGCGCCATCTGCAGCCGATTCTCGCTCTTCTTGGCTCGCAAATAGTCGTACAGCAGACCTCCACATGACAAGTTTGATGATGGTTCCCAGGTTGTATCTTCATAGCCAACCCACTTGACTTTGAACTCGCGTACAGCACGCTCCGTGCTCGTCGTTAGTGGTGTTCTGTCGTCGAGGATGGCCTCGACTTCATATTCACCTGCAACTTGGTATGGTTCCCAGCTGTCCTCAGGCAGTAGTTCCTCATCGAAGTCGAGTCTTGCTTCATTAGTCGCGTCAAGTACCAACCGAGTGTTCGGTCGACTGTTGAATTCGTTGACAGCCTTGAGTCTTGACACATGCACTACTGGGTAAAAGCGATACCCACTTCGATCAGGCAGTTCCAGCTCGTACGCAAACTCTTCCACCTTGCGCTTGATCCGAAAAGGTCCATGCCATTGGTGAGCTAATTTCTTCGTCAAGCCCGGTTTGACGCGTTCCATGTACAACCACGCCCGGCTCCCAATCTCAAAAAGAGATCTCGGTGGGGCTCTTGCAGGATCTTCCATCTCTTCCGAAGCTTCTAAAGGGTTCGCCGAGTGTTCGTTTCCACTTGGTTGAGGTACAGCAGCTTTTTCCAGTCGACTCAGGGCCTCATTATGCTTTTTAGCCCTTCGCTCCTTTTCTACAGCCTGATAATCTTTGGCCATAGTGAGGGCGACCTCATGTTGTCGATTGATCTCGCGCCGCCACGCCAGTGCGTCAGACTGCTTGCCGAGTCCTCGTTTGAGTGATGACGACATTGCCCGCAACGTCGACTGCGCATCCCAACCATGAACGAGGTAGAACGGCGTTTCCTTCCTCGTAGTGTCTTGAGAAGTATTAATAGCAAATACTAGCTTCTCCGCGATTTCGTCCCAATCTTGCTGTAGAGGGTCTTCCGCGTACACCCGTACGGATCCCATAACCGACTAAACCGAGCGTTCCTGCTGTCCATTAGCCTGTGGCCGATAGCTCAAAGTCGCTCGTGATCTTGACTGCATCATCTCTGCAAATGCTTGGAAAACCTCGCTCATGAAGCGTGGGTCGCGGTCGTGCCTTATTAATGATGGGGCTCCGAATCGTCGGTACACACATTCTTCGAGCACTTGGGCAACACTCAGTGCAGTCGTATCTGACATAGCCTTGGCAATAACGAATCCCGTGAACGAGCACTGAAATAGGAGCAACGCCGTGTTGCCCCTGCGAGATTTCGGTAGTGGGATCACAAAATCCATCGAGACGATCTGGAAAGGTCGTTCGGCTAGTACGTTGCCAGGTGAGTATCCACGAAACTGTGGACGGCTTTTACTCGAGCTGCAATCTGGACAGGACTTCACGTGCTTCTCCACGTCTGCGTACAAGCCGATCCAATAATAATCGGACTTAACGCGATGGAACGTTCTCACCACACCTTGATGTCCTCCTTCCAGCGAGTCGTGACAGTTCTGCAAGACCTCTTGAATCATCGTTGTCGGTACCACAAGCCGCAGCTTGGTCTCCTCTTGCCAACCGTGGTCGTACCGACGATTCAATCCAAGATAGTGAAGCACGCCGTCTTCTGACAACACGAACCGGTCAGCGTACTTCCAGGCATCTCGAGCTTCTTTGTAACTCAGCTCTTGTGCTTGGCCCTGAAGCACCTTCTTGATGTTAAACCACTTCTGCTCCTCGTCTTGTGCCACTAGTATTCGTCTGCGTCGTTCCCGCTGTATCGCTATCGGGTCAACATCTTCCGCATCGGGAAATGCCGCTGGTACAGTCTTGTGAGGATGGTCTGGCAAATCTTCGCCGATTGAATCTTCGGTGGACGTCTCTCGTCGTTCTTCATGCTGTTCTTCAGCTTTTGAGACCTCCTCCGAGTGTTCATCTGCAAACCTGACACGTTTCTTGGCTTTCGTCTGTCGCCGAGTCATCACTGCCATATTACCATAATCGCACTTTGGTGAGCTGTAATCAACCACGAAATTTTCGAAAGTTTTCCACTTTGAAGACTCGCTGCCTGACAGTACATGTACTTGACGCTCTGCTCCACGTGACGAAACATCTACCGAGTCTTCATCCGGTTCGTAGATCATTTCCTGGGTGCGATTCAGCGACGCCAATTCCGACTTGCGAGTTTCAGCCAAGATGACCCGACTGACTTTTGATTCCAGCGCTTCAGTGGCTAACGAATCCGCGGCAGCGTTGTATTCTCGCACAACGTGGAGATATTTAACTGATCGAAGCTTGGCCGTGAGTTCCTTGTGAGTATTCAGCAGCGCTAGCAAAGTTTCTTTTCTGCATGCGATCACCCCTAGTGATTGTTGAATCGCGAGCCTTGAGTCACCAACGATGACTAAATCCTCGGCACCGTGCGCAATAGCAGCCTTGACACCGTTTATCATTCCTGTGTATTCTGCCTCATTCACCGTGGTGGCCGAGAGGTAAGCGCTTGCAGCAATCACTACTTTCCACTCAGGAAGGCTCCACAGCACCCATGAACAACTCCCGTAGCCACCGTACTTCTCTTTCATCGCTGATCCGTCAAAAGACAAAACGAATCCGCTGTAACTACGGGGAAGCCTGGCGTACAGCAACGCGGGGTCCATTCGAATAGTCGGAGAGCCCTTGTTTGGAGGTGCCACCGGCGCGAGCGAGTCTTCCAGGTCGACGAAGCTCGTGATGCTTGACTGCAGTAGCTGCGCGAAAGCTACATCCTTCTCCTTCACGCGCTGCACCTTCAGGTGCCACTGCGATAGCAGCACTGCGAACAGGACCGCGCGTCCGAAGAGAGACTTCGACTTATGCACCCACTCTAACGTCGAGAATCGTGTATAGACATGTAGCGTCTTTCCTGCGAGCTGGACGTAACAGATCTTCAACAGTAGAAGTAACGCCAAAACTTCCTTCTCAGCAGGATGGTAGTTCATCTCGGCCTCCTTGAGCACCCGACCGAGGAACCGTACGGGGTGTAACTTGCCTTCATGTTCTTGCATTAGCGTAGTGCTCAACGCCCATTCATTCTCAAAGAGCATGACGTGAACTGCTTTCGACCGATCGAAGTGCCTGAGGATGGGTGAATGTGAAACACTCGTCTTCAACTTTTCGAAGGAACGACGTGCCACAGAAAGGCCACCTTCAACGGCAAAGTCTTCATCCTTGAGCTGGTACAGCGCCGCACCGTAGACCGCGAAGTCTTGAATGAAGCGACTGTAGTAATTAACCGCTCCAAGAAACGACTGCATGCCCTTCTTACTCGTTGGAAACGAAAGCTCGGTGATGGCCGCAAGCTTCTTGGGGTCAGCTCTGATACCTTCTGGCGAAATTTTATGTGACAGAAAGTCCACCTTGGGTTGGCAGAAGATGCTCTTGGTGAAGCTAATGCTGATCCGACACTGTGCAAACCTTGCCAGTAATCGGTCCAGCGTCGCCAGGCAGCTGTCGAAATCCTCGCCACCGAAGCAAATATCATCAACAAACGACCGTCGACCAAATACAGGTACCAGCGATGATTCGTCCGGTTCCCCGCTCGTAAACATGTCAGCGACGGGGCTGTTGACGAGTTGTAGTACAGGGTCGGTCTCTACCGGTGCTTCGCGGTCTGCCGCGAGCTTCGTTTGAAACGAACCCTTGGCGCTTGGCCCACGACGTTCCTTGTCCTGTTCTTTAGCTAAACGCATCCTCTCCGAGTATTCAAACCAACCTCCTTTAGGTTGAACGAACCCCCAGAGAGCGTTGTCGATCATACAGCGTGGTAGATCATCGGTGCGTTCTTTAATCCAAAGACATGCGCATCACTCGAAGTGTCCGAGTGCGCAGACAAACGCCGACACTTTTCGTGCTCGCAAGGTCATCATGACCGCCCAGAAGCCGCTTGCTGCATCCAGCGAGCAGAACCACAGGTAGCGCTCGAGATCTGTTAGCAGGTCGTCGACTAGCGGCATTGCATACTCCATGATCGCGGTGATAGCATTCACCATCTTGTAATCAATGCAGAGCCGGATGTCCAGCCCGTTCTTTTTCATCACAATCACGATCGGCGATGCCCATGGACTATTTGAAAAAACGGTCAGTCCAGCTCGCAGCAAAGCGCGCAGCAGCTCGTACAGCTTGCCGAGGAATCGTAACGGCACGCGTCGGGCACGCTGTTTAATTGGGGCGTGCCCCTGTGTGTCGATATCGCATACCGCGCCGTGGGCTGGCGGCGGCAGTGCGTTACCACTAGCAATCAGAATCTGCTCGTGGTTCTTCAGCGTCGCGACCAGACGTTCTCGGCGATCAGTCGACAGCTGAGGATCAGCACATTAGACGCAGTGTATTCAATTGCTGTGTTGATCTCTTCGGTCAGGTTTGGCAGGAATGCCAGCTCCTTCGCGTAGTCTTCCAAGCCAATGTTGTTAACTGGGTGTTCGTAGAAATCATTTCTCCTATCGTCCGTTGCTTCATTTCCTTCGGTCGCTAACACTCGAGCAACCGAGATGTACGTTCCGTCCAACGTCGCTACGGATTCTTACCTTGACTCAACATTGGCATCCGCTTTGATTTCAACAGTCGGTACTGGGTCCATCTCCTTCCCATCCTGGTTTCCCATCTCTGGGCCATCTGCCGAGTCGTCGTTTGCGATATTGAATGCGCTGGCCACCGACACATTGGGTTGTTGACGTTTGCTCAGCTCCTCGGTCGGCCGCTGTCTTGACAGTTCGGCATTCGCACCAATCTTGCAATGAACACTCGGTGCCGTACTCAACACCTTCAGCGCGATGCCTGCATCCTCTGGATCAACCACCGATGTCTCGCTCGCAGATTTGGTAGCACACAAGGCTGGGACAACTTCGTCAAAACTGGTGACTCCATTTAGTCCATTGCCGTTATTTGTCGCTTCCGTGGTCACCCCAGATTTGACACGAAGACCCGTTGGCGTATGTAAAACGTTTACTGGCCTCAGTAGTTTGTGTGTACGCGCTACCGAGGCTTTGTTCGCATTATTGCATCTGCCATGGGTTGTCGTGTACGTGTCCAAAGGTTCTGCGGAAGGCTGACCGTCGGCCGAATCTCTGGCCGTCACCCCAGACGCCAGACAGGCTTTCACTCGTTCAGGTTCTTCCAGGATCAGTGCCCAGCGCTCTGCACACGTCAGACGATCACTAGAATCCACTAGCGAGTCTTCTAGAGGTCGTTCTAGCACTCCACTGGGTTCTGGGTAGTCTGGTCGATCAACTGCCGAAGGCTGAGTTGCAAGCCACTGTTCGTAGATTTCGCATTCACGCTGAAAGAGCTCGCGGTCTCTGCAACCTTCGTAGGCCAACACTTGCCAGTCTTGGTACTTCTTGGACTCCAGACGCACATAGCCGTCACTTCGTGGCAAATCCCCAACTGGGAATCCACATCGCGATCGAGTCGTGTGCTGGTAGGTACACAGTTCGATCAGACACGTTGGTCAATCAAATACTCTGAGGCTGTGGTGTAGCGGGATCAGCAAAATCTGCAAGATTGCCAGATCCAAATTACCAACTGCGCCCAGACACCGACTAACCGAGGGGGTCCCCCGATGATCCGTGTTCTGCTGAGCTTTCCTCACCTTGTGTACCCGTCGGTAGGGCGGGATCTTGCTCTCTCGGTAACTTCCGAAGAGTTCAAGTGGTGAAGCTTGAGTGTCTTGGCGAGACGTGGGGATGGGGTGGAGCAGCAGTGGAAAATCTTCACTCTGCGTCCGTGGATGGTTCCGAATCGTAAGCGAATATTCGAGCTTATGGATCCGGGGCCTAGATCGTGGATCTGGCCGTAGGGTTGCCTTGCGGGTGTGCCCTTGCCTTTGCGCTTCCTTTACGTCGTACTTGCCGCCTCCTGTGACGGGATCTTGAGAGATGAGATATTCTAGGGTGTAACCGACCAAGTAGTAAATTCGGTTAACCTGTCGGATCTGCACGTGTATAGAAAAAGCTTACTAGGCTGTAGGAACTGGCCAATGTATTATCCAGCTATCACTACTAACACTAGATAGCAATTCCCAACCTTCTCCGAGCTCGTACGGCCAATGTAGTTCCGGTTCTTAAGGGCAGGAAGGCACTTGCGTGTTACTGTGCAAATGAGGTTCTGTATTGATATTTAAGCTTATACCTGCCTGGATTTCTACCTTCTATGTCTTTCATCTGCTAAATCCCTTACCAGGCTCGGCTGCATGTCCCTTCTTCCCTTGACCCATCATCCCAGCTGTATTATCTTCAGATCCACCGGATCCATGATGTAATCATCATGGTCACCCTATTATGGGTACACTCATCCGGATCCAGGTCGCTTGGATCCACTTCACTGTAATTGTACACTCGCCGTGGATCCGTGCTCTCCAATCGTCCAACTTCATCTTGCAACCGTCTGTGATCTCCATTGTCCCGCGAAAGTTCCAGATCCACTGCATCCCTCATCCCTGTACCCTGGATCCAGATCCTTCTATGCGGGATCCTCCCTCCTTGGATCCGAACCCGGAAGTATGGGATCCGGGGTACCTCGCGGTAAATCCTGACTTCTCGTTAGCCGTGGCTACTAGATCCACCTTCGGATGGCACCTACCACCATTCCTTCATAGGATCTACACTCGATCCACTGGTACATAGTATATCCCATATCCACCTAAGTGAATCCAGGTAAGGGTGGATCCGAGATAAGTCTTGGTGGATCTTGCCTTCCCGTACATCGCTCATACCAGATCCATCGTCATTCCATACGAAGTGCCGCTCGTCATGGCTAATCCACCACAGGCAACTTGCACCCGTGCCAAACAATTGAAATTGTCACTGATTCGGGATAGTGACCCCGCGTCAGGCCCATTCTCTTATTTCTGAGAAAGCACTTCACCACAAGGCCGTCCACGTCG
>NW_003303617.1:266735-267683 GCF_000142945.1 Phytophthora infestans T30-4
CAATGAATGGCTCCGTCCGGAGACTTAGCTCAAATGGAATGCACCATTTATCGGCATCTGTGTGGGTTCCAGTCATTTCATAGACGAAACCCACGGAGCCCAATGCATACAGTTCTCGCTCTTGTTGCGAGAGCCTGAGAACGGCGTGATGCGATCCAGCGGGTCGGTGCGAAGCCATTTCAATCCTCGGTGTTGGGTCCACGTCGTTCAGCGTCGCTAGCTCATTCATCTGACGCATCAACTCGAGTTGAGGATCTTCCTCGTCGAATGTACGCACCAAAGTGTCATCGTCACTGGACGAACCATCGCTGTCGACTTGACGACGTCCGGCACCACCTTTGGGAGCTCGCGCACCGCCTCGGCGACCGAACGAACTCTCGTTACTTGCGTAAATACGTTGCATACGGCTCTCCGAACGTGGCGTAACCATGTGCGAGTCTTGAAAGTACGGTGAAGCTTCGGTAGTGCCAAAGGCACCACGCTCAGCTCCACGCTTGGTCGGAGGAGTACAAACGCGTCGTTGGGGCGTCGGCGGCAGTGGAATCTTAGACGGATCTTCATCTTGAATCATCGGTCGACTCACAGGCTGCTTTCCGGCATTGATGCCAACGGCGCCAAACGCCTTCCGAAGCTTCTTCTTCCATTTATGGAGAGCAGCTCCGGCTTCATGTGGACTCCAATCCTGGAGCGACATCGTCGATGGGTACGTCTCGTTCTCGAACCCCAGCGACAGCAGTAGCGAAACTGAATCCTCGGCAACTTGACTAGTCGAAACCGAGTTGACTGGGTATTGAAGTCCCCGCGCAAGCGCAGGCCAGTCGGCCTTTTTCTTGGGGATGGGCTTGAACAGCTGCATCCACTCATCATTCTGCATCAGCGCTTGTACGCGGTCGAAAAAGCGCTTGGCGGCTGGTGTATCACCGTTGATAGGTGCGCGAGGTCCTTCAG
>NW_003303617.1:275711-278983 GCF_000142945.1 Phytophthora infestans T30-4
GGGGATCAAGACAGATTCAAAGGATCCCGACATCATGAGACGACCCCGGGGATCCGCCGTCACTGTCGACTTGGATCGCGGATCCCGCAGTGTCGCCTCCGGATCCAGCTGTGCCAGCGACTTGTGGAGGCGGCGTCGAGAGGGATCTCCGCCGGGCTTCGGATCGAGATTGAGATAGAGCCCGTCGCGTGTCTTCCTCCAAGGTATCTTCAGCGGCTCGAGCATCTCCGAATCCTCCGGACTTTCGTCGTCGTCGTCGTCGTCATCATCCTCATCGCCCAGAGTGAAGGGATACGGGCCGGAGGACGACGTACGCTTCAATGACGGCCGGATAGGAGTCCTGAGCCGTCGGACCAGTCGGATTCCGCATCCTCGTCGTCCTCCGAGCTGCCAAGTCCATATCCAGGGGGGATGACACGTTTGGCCTTCCCCTTCCCGGGTCCAGTACGGGCCGGCGGAGGGCTGATGGAAGCGGGCTGGGGAACGGCGGACGTCGTCACCGAAGGACCAGCGGTGGATCCCGTCTTGGACGCCGATCCCGGTTTGGCAGTGGATCCAGCCTTGGATCCCACCCCCGCTTTGGACGTAGCAACGGATCCAGTCTTGGACGCCGTAGACCCAGTCTGGGGTCCAGATCCAGACTTGGACGTAGTGGCAGATCCAGTCTTGGACACCGAGGTAGATTTGGATCTAGCGGTGGATCCAGACTTGGATCCTGCACCCGACTTCGAGGGGGAAGCGGAAGTCTTGGACGCGGATGTGGATCCCGCTTGCGAAGCCGTTTTAGAGACCGGAGTCGTTTTGGGGTTGGCTTTCGGGGAAGCTCGAGCTTGCTTACGGGGACGGGGGGATCCGGTCCTAGGAGCGAAAGACGCACTACGCGGACGTTTCGCAACTGATGGATCTGCCCCACTTACAGACGGGAGAGGAGCAGAGACGCTGGCAGCGCGAGAAGGTCCCGACAAGGGAGGAAGGGGATCCGACACGGCAGCTGTCACCAGCGCCAGTCGTCGACGAGCCAAATCCCGCTCCGATAAGCCTCGATCGCGCTCCAGGGCCAGCTGTATCTGCTGAGTTTGGGCTGCAGCGAGTTGATCCCGGCGTTTCGCGGCGGTCGCATCGGCTTCTTTCAATTTGTCACCTGGATGGACAATAACGAGTGAATATGGGGTTACTAGCGAGGACTAAAAGAGGATCCACGTACTCGTGCGGCGAAGCTTGGAATCCAGCTCTGTTTGTGCACGCTTGGCAGCCGCCCACTCGGTAGCCGCCTTGTCCCGCTGGAGTTCGCTGTCCGCCAGTTTCGCTTGGATCTCGTCGCGTAATTGAGTTATACGCACGAACTCCTCGAGCGCGTACTCTCGTCCGGCAGACGCTTTCTCGAGCGACTCCTTGGTATCCTGCAACTCCTCAGCAAGCTGAGCCAGAGCTACATCCGGCGACGAGGGAGGTGGATTTGGCGCAGGAGATCCTCCACGCGCCGACCCTAAGGTGGATCCGCCATGGGTGGATCCCACATAGTCGTTGGTCACCACCTCCTCTTGGGTCAGACGCAACTCGTCACGGAGCCGGTCCAAGCTCGCATCCGCAGCTGCCCCAGTAGTCTGGGAATCCTCCAGATCCCGCTCGAGGTCGTGGATCCGGGATTGGAGCTGGTGGATCTCAGATCCAGCGAGCGCCATCTCCCTAAGGAGATGGTCGTTGTCATCCCGCATGACATCTCGCTGACGGGAGGCGCGATCCAGCCGTCCGGTCAGGTCGCGGATCTCGACCGCCTGATCAGCCAACAAGAGTCGCAGGTCCTGCGACCGAGAGGCCGCACGGTGCTCCCACCCCTGAATCTCCATAGCCTGGTCATGGATTTGGGCTCGCAAGGTCTGAAGTTGGGTAGTGTGCAAAAACGCAGCTTGGTCGCTAACATCTTGGGCCGTCTGGAGCTCCGCCGTCAAGGACTGCACCCGATCGGAAAGAGCTTGGGGCACCGTACGCAGATCTGTGGGCGACATTGATGACGGACTGACCGGAGGTGTGGTGGATGGGGCCTTGCCCGACGATTTGCCGGTACGCTTGGCGGGAGACATGTGTCGCGAAGGGGAGAAAGCGGTTGTGGATGTTGGTAATGCACGCCGTGAACGCTGTTGCGCAGCGCCGACAACGTACAGGAGGCGATTGTGGTGAAGTGCTTTCTCAGAAATAAGAGAATGGGCCTGACGCGGGGTCACTATCCCGAATCAGTGACAATTTCAAGTGATTAGAGAGGATTTGGGTTGGTGGCACGGATGCAAGTTGCCGGTGGTGGATTAGCCATGACGAGCAGCACCCCGTATGAATGACGATGGATCTGGTATGAGCGATGTACGGGAAGACAAGATCCACCAAGACTTATCTCGGATCCACCCTTACCTGGATTCACTTAGGTGGATATGGGATACACTATGTACCAGTGGATCGAGTGTGGATCCTATGAAGGAATGGTGGTAGGTGTCATCCGAAGGTGGATCTAGTAGCCACGGCTAGCGAGGAGTCAAGATCCACCGCGAGTTACCCCGGATCCCATACTTCCGAGTTCGGATCCTTGGAGGGAGGATCCCGCCTTGAGGGACCTGGATGCAGGGTATAGAGATGATGGATGCAGTGGATCTCGAACTTTCGTGGGACCAAGGAGATCACAGACGGTTGCAAGATGATGTTGGATGATTGGAGAGCTCGGATCCACGGCGAGCGTACAATTACAGTGAGGTGGATCCAAGCGACCTGGATCCGGATGAGTGTACCCATAATAGGGTGACCATGATGATTACGTCATGGATCCGGTGGATCTGAAGATAACACAGCTGGGATGATGGGTCAAGGGAAGAAGGGACGTGCAGCCGAGCCTGGTAAGGGATTTAGCAGATGAAAGACATAGAAGGTAGAAATTCAGGCAGGTATAGGCCTAAATATCAATACAAAACCATATTTGTACAGTATCACGCAAGTGCCTTCCTGCCCTCAAGAACCGGAACTACATTGGCCGTACGAGCTAGGAGAAGGTTGGGAATTGCGAATCTAGTGTTAATAGTGATAACTGGATAATACATTGGCCAGATCCTACAACCTAGTGAGCTTTTCCTTTGCTTGTGCGGATCCGACAGGTTAACCGAATTTACTACTTGGTCGGTTACACCCTAGGGGCTCTCAATTCTCAAGATCCCGTCACAGGAGGCGGCAAGTACAACGCAAAGGAACGCAAAGGCAAGGGACACACCCGCAAGGTATCCCCCGGCCAGATC
>NW_003303617.1:280145-288121 GCF_000142945.1 Phytophthora infestans T30-4
AGCCTTGGAGCGTGTCTTAGCACCGCTCTTAGCAGTGCCACGAGGCATGTTAACGGTCGAAGTGGAGACCTTGACGAAGAGCGCACAGGTTGCTGCTCGAGGCTCTAACTGTAAAGTGAGCCTCCGCCGCGCTCGCGCGGCCGAGTCGATGGTTTTCGACTTTGAGAATGAGAGTTTGTGACGAACATCTCTTCATTCTGATTGGTCGGTAAACCGAACCTAAGTGGGGGAGGATGTAACGGGGTACGTAGCACTAAGTGTACCCTGGTTACATGAAGTGTGACACTTCACACTTCAGGAGTATGACATGTCATACTCCGGGATATTTGGTACAAGGTACCAAGGTCATTCAAAACCAACCATTGGTTAAATGACATTGCATTACTATAGGTAACTGATAGTTTGTATTAACCTCAAACTTAACCTACCTATAAATATACTCAGTTTACAATCTACCTTATTTAGGTCACTTCGCTCTCTTTAATTAAAGAGGGGACCTGTGAACTGCCGTTCACTGAGAGTTTGTATACTCTCGGAAGATAACTTCCTCTAGCGCAAGGTGCTGTGTGACCCCGTCACAAATACCCTGATGTCCGCCTTCCAAGCTAGCGTGATAGTGGTGTAGGACATCCTGTTGTAAGGTTTCCGGCATCACCAGTCTCATCAATCCATCCCGATCCTCGTTGACACTCTTCGTAGGAGGGCAATTGAAGAGCAAGTCATTCAGATCCACCGTGTAATCCGTAGCAATAATGCTGTAGGATTTGGCATCTTTCCGACTCAGGTCTCGTACATCCCCCATCAGATACTTCTTTAGTCCTAGGATCCACGCTTCCTCGTTCTGTGCTTTGAGGATCCGCTCAATGCGGACTCTCTTCACAAATGTTTCCTCGAGAATTTGGGGGCTGAATCCAATCCTTCCTCTGGACCTAGTGACGGCCATCACTGTTCTTTTCCTGGATCCCACTACCACCACTTCGTCTAGTCGGTTCAACGTAACGAGATCCTGATGCTCGGCCTCTCTCTCCACTTCAACACCGCATTGATTCCGTAAAGCGGCACTGGCCAAGCTATCTGCACTGGTATTCCAATCTCGTTTAACATGCACCAACTCGTGATTCATCCAACCACGCAAGTGGATCATCACTTTCTGCCGTAACAGTGTTAGGGCCGGGGCCTTGCAGTCAACTTCACCTCGCACCTCTATGATCACCAAGTTTGAGTCTCCACATATCACTAGCCTCTTCGAATCCTGTCCCTTTAGTAGATCCAAACCCAACAGGAGTCCGTTATACTCCGCTTCGTTGACGGTGAGGCCTTCCGCATAAGTGGATCTGGCCCGTACGACTTCCCATCCGGGCAGTCTCCACAGTATTGCACTGTATGCTCCCCCTCCGCGTCGTACACGAGCGGATCCATCGAAACTCAGGACGTATAGATCCTCATCCACCTGTACCGTCGGGATCGGGATCTGGATCCGGCGTTTGGGCTCTTTCTTAGGAGCGACCCTAGTCAGCGCCTCATCCATCTTAGCTCGAGGAGTGATGCTCGCGGCCAAGACTCCCAGGATCTCGTCTTCCCCTTTCGAGCATTTCACAATCTCCAGCGTTCAAGGCGAGAGTAAAGCTGCCCACTGTCCCAAACGTCCTTGTAACCCGGCCGACTTGAACAGCCAGGCTAGCGTAGAGTGTCGGGTCAGGATCCGGATGGATCTTCCCACCAGCAGGTTGTAATTCAGATCCAACACGCGCAGGAGCGCGAGTATCTCTTTCTCCACCGCTCCGTAGTTCAGTTCATTCGGCTTCAGTGTCCGGCTGACGAAGGTGACTGGATGACAGATTCCCTCATGTTCTTGTACCAGAGCTGCTGAGACTGCCCCGTCGCTGGCATAAACTATTACCGTAGGTTGACGTTCTGGATCGAAATGACGGAGGATAGGCGTGGTCGCGATCCTGTTCCTCAGTTCCACGAATGCGTGTTGAGCTCGGATCCACCAAGATTCTGCCTTTTCTATGTTCTGATCCGTCGTCTCTATCCAGACTGGATCCTCTCTCCGTTAGTCCCGGGGTGGATCCAGCTCCTGTTTCAGGTCCTCTTCTGGCGTCGTACCACTTGGATTCCTTCGTGGATCCGACATCTCCCGGGCCAGAGCTTGTTGGATTTTGATCCGGACAGCTGGAGTGGTCACCGCAGCAAACTCTACCTCTCTCATATCATATAGTACCGCAGCAAACAGTGCGTAATCCTCGATGAACCGACTGTAGTTCAAACTGCCCAAGAAGGATTGCATCGCCCGTAACGACTGCGGGAAGGACAAATCGGCTAACGAAGACAGGTCCTTAGGATTCGCCTCCAATCCCTCCTTGGAAACTCGATGGCCTAAGTAATCCACCTTGCGCATCCCCCAATAGCTCTTCACCACGCTGATAGAGAGATTCCACTTAGTACACGCCTCCAGTAGGGATGTCACCCTCTCGCACAGCTGATCCCACGATTCTGCCGGGATTAGAATGTCGTCGATATACGATCTGCGTCCTAACACAGACGGGGTCCCAGGATCCCCTGGCTCTCCTGCTTCGAATGGATCCACTTCCGCATGATCTTCCCCGGATCCACCCTTTTCGGGTTCCGGTATTCGAATGAATCCATAGAGAGCGTTATCGATCAGGCGTTGGTAGATCTGGGGTGCGTTCTTCTATCCAAACGGCATCCGGTTCCACTCGAACAGTCCAAACGGTGTGATGAATGCGGATATCGCGCGAGCTCGATCCGTCATAGTAACTACCCAAAAACGCTGGCCATGTCAAGAGAGCAGTACGAGAGTACTTTATCCAGATCTTCCAACAGCTCATTGATTAGAGGCATCGGATACACCATCAATCGAGTCAGACCGTTAACCAGCCGGTAATCAATGCACAGACGTATATCCACCCCGTTCTTCTTGATGATGATTACCACCGGAGATGCCCACGGGGACGTTGAGAAGCTGATGATCTTGGCTTGCAGCAGGCCCTTAATCAGATCCGACAGTTTTTCTCGGAACTGAGGTGCCACCTTCCGCACCCTCTGAGCGATCGGTTTCGCGTCGCCGACATCGATGTCACATTTGACTCCGCGGGCGGCGGGCGGTAACGCATTACCTTTACCGATCAGCAGATGTCGGCTTTCCCAGATCTTCTGACGTAGACGATCCACTTCAGTGGGTTCGTTCGCCCCTGGATCCACTTGGATATCATCAATCGTGACCTCCTCTGTGGTCAGTGGTACCTCCGGGATCACCGCCATACCTTCTCCAAGATCCTCGGCGTGTAGACCCCCGCCTTCACGGTAGCAGACTTGTTCATCTTCAGTCTTTGTCGGATCCACCCTTGGATCCAGGCACCGCGACTCTCCTTCAACCGTCATCCCTTCTGTCTTCGTGGGGTCGGGTATCCTGGTACTGGGGAAGCCACCTTTTGGATCGACTTGATCCTCTGGTGGGTTTACCCACGATGGTTCCTGTTTAGCTAGTGCGGCCACTTTCGACAAGGATCCAGACACTTTATCCAATGGAAAGCTTGGATCCACTTGTGGGTCAGCGGGATCTGGCGGTCCGGCTTCAGCCCTATGCGATCCTTTATCCACCGACCCTGCGTTATCTAAGGGCCGACTCTGGGGATTATCCCCCGTTGTGGATCCAACCTGGATCTCAATCCGACGATCCCTCTGCAGGATCTTTCGCGGAGTTGGATATGAAGGCCGATCCACCAAGGGGCCAGTTGGCCCCGCCGGGAGCTCTACCTCCCCGAGAGATTCGATCTCGGTAGTCGCCTCGTACGCCAGATTCTGCCATTCTTTGTAGCGGCGGGATCCCACTGACACATATCCAGGTCGCCTGGGGATACCATCTTTCGCCAACCATCGCCCAATCTCCTCATAAGGGTCCAGCAATAGTCTCTTGTCCCTGACGTTCGTGACCTGGAGGTATTGTGATCGACCTGGTCCCTGGATTACGGTAGGCACCCATTTCTCGCCCCGTGTGACCCACAGTTTCTCATGTTCCACCCACTTCAACCGATCTGGCAGTTCCCAGGTTTCCCCGGGCTCGATCCAGTTCGTCTTATCCGCCCTTATGATCCTCATCTTCGCTCCATATAACGGCCGCCGTCCGCTGAGCTGGATCCGCATCTCGTCAGGGAAACAAAGTGTCCCATCCGCCATATCCAACCTCACTCCGGCTGGTACCATGAAATCCATCCCGAGAATGGGGTCTTGACCAGCGAGATCTCCAACCCAAATATCGAACCAGTACACCAAACAACCTGCCAGCGTGATCTTGATCCACGTTCTCCCATTCGTACGGTACACGCCCTCACCAATCCCAACCCAATCTTGGATCCGACTCCCATCCACGTGGCACCCGACCTTACGAGCAAAGGCGGTATCTAGTATAGACACCTCGGCACCACTATCTAGGAGTAGGATTGCTTTTTCATTGTTGACTTTGCCTCCTACCTTGGCGTGTCTGAACCACTTTCCTGGGGCATGGTACTTCCAGTATCCACGGGACTCCCCTGTTAGCATATACATGGAACCTAATGGGTTCCCCAAACTCTTCAAAAACCTCGCGAAATCCCGTGAACGTGAAAAACCCTCAGGGGGGAATTGGTTCTGGAAACTCCCCCCCCTGGTTTGAGTTTGGAAAAAAATGGAAACAGAGTGGTGGTCTTTTCCCCAAAATTACGGGGGGGTTTTCCCCTTTTGTAAAACCAGGTTGAGAGACTTCGATTGGCAAATCATCCACTGGCGCAAACTAGAGATCTGGCAACTGAGACTCATGTAGATCACGTGTATTATCGACTGGATCTAGGGTCCTGCTACCTGGATCTAGCGATGTCTTGTTCACAAATGCATAAATGCAGTACCTAGAACGCTCGGCTCGTACCGGATTCAAACCCGGCGAGCGTCCTAGTTTAACATCTTCTCGGCCACTTCTGGCAACCTCCCTCGGTGCTTGGCTGGATCAAACCATTGGCGGATCTGGTTGTAGAATTCTTCCATCGGGCACTTGCCGACGTCGTGAATCTCTCCACAACCGCGACACACGTAGAAGCAATGATCTCCGGGATGACCCTTCTTGCCACACTTCTCACAGACCAGGTGTTTCAAGCATCCAGATTCTGTGTGCTTCCGGGATCCGCACTGCGAACACCTGACTTGTGCTGTCCCGTCCATAAGATCTCGGGATCTGTACATCCCACGGTCCCCGGGTACGGTATCCGCGGTCGAGAGTTGTCTCCTGTCTTCGCCGTTCGATCGTTGGACGCAGTGAGACAGACCCGACGGTAATCTTCAGGGTCGGAGTCCGAACCGTCGGATCCTGATTCAGTTCCTGAGTCGGGCGCCGTGACTTGGTGGACACGTCGAGCTGGGGCCGTAGGCGTCGGAGCCTTTTGGCGATACTTGCCGGATCCTACCGCCGCCTGCTTCTGGCGGTGTTTCGCGCGATCCACAGCCCGCGGCACTTCTTCAAGTTCATCAGCGTCTGGAGGACGTAACAGGGTCAGTCTGTCGGCCAGATCCACGTCTCCCACCGTCTCGATGAAATGATCCACGTGTTCCGCAGTACCTTGGATCCCCCATCCTTGATCTTCAACTTGGCCCGTAGACCGGCCACATTTAGTCGATGTAGGTATTCTAGCGGGGATTCATCCGATCTGCGGCGAGCGTGGTAGTATTGTCGTGCCACCGACACTCCCAATCCACAGTACTGGGTCTGGAAACTGCGCAGCAAATCTTGCCACTTGTTCCTGGTGGATCTGTCCAGCTGCCGATACCAGTTCCTGGCTGCCCCGCTAGCAGATCCGCAAAGGTCAACCACTTTTAGGCATCCGACGCTTGATCTCTCATGAGGGCCGACTTGACTTTAATGATCCATGTTCGCGCTCGGTCTTCGTCTTGATCCTTGCCCGTGAACTCCTTCAGATTCGATATGGCTGAGATTCGTACCCTCTGGATCATGGACGATCCACCTGCCCCGGCTGTGGCTGTTGCTACCACTGCTGACGAAGTGGATGGGCCATCCAGATCATCTGGGTCGAACTCATCATGGTAGTTGTCTCCCTCCACTGACAGCAGCCGGGAGTTCCACATAATGAACTCGTCGGGCATGACACACCTGAAGTGTACGGAGCACTTATGGTAGCTGTGGTACGTGTCGTACATAGCGTACCTCGTGTACGGGCCCATGGACCTGTACACTGTGCTTGCACATGCGTCGTGCACGATGCGAGCACTGGCCATGATTCAGTTCAGGCGACAGCACAGCAGAAGCTGTTGCCGCCAAGCATGGCAACCTTGTGGTGGGCGTACCGCACCAAAGGTTAGTACCGTACGGTACATCGTGTCGATGGGAGACACCTACGCGCCGTTGATATGACGGCCAAGATGCGAAGTGAGCGTGGCAGAAGCTCTGCCCGCAAGGATGGATCCTTGCTGGGGCCAAAGACATGGCCCGAGGTGAGCGGAGAGCTCCTTCTAGTGCTGGGGAAGGTGTTGGCCTTCTCGGTGTCGTCCCTCGCAGGAGACACCATGCTCTGGACGCGTTCGCGAGGACTGTCGTGTCCTCTGGTGCGAACTGTGGGCGAATGCCACACGTTCGGATGCTACTGCACCCTGTGCCAAGCACTGTACGCGCGCTAGCGCAGGAGCTAATGCAGCTCTGAGTGTAGGCTTTGCGAGCAGCACAGTTGTGAGCATAGGGGTGCAAATCCCAGTGAGCTTTGGGAGCACAAGTCTCTGTGAGTGTGACTAAGACCCGCGCCAGTCTCGTGCTTGCTCAGTGTGAAAATTCACCTTTGGGTGTTTTATTTCTCTCACTTCTGATGGGAGAATCAGTTGTGATGGAAGAATCAGGTGATTCTCAGTTAAGTGCGGGAGGATGTAACGGGGGAACAATCCAGTGTGCCCCATGTTACATAAAGAGTGACCAGTCACTCTGGTGGACACCTGGTACACGCTACCAGGTCGCTCTCGGGAGCCAGTCAGTGCATGACTTACTTTAGCTTCACTATAGGTAACCTCTAGTTTGTATGAGACCCAAGCTTATCTTACTTATAAATACATCAGTCTTAAATCTACTCTTCTAAGTAGCAAACCGTTCCCTGTGAGACCGGGAACACGTGGAATAACGTTCACTCGGGTAGTTAATACCCTTAAACACTTCATCTGTGCAAGGTGCTTTGTGACCCCGTCACACTTGGAAAAACTCGGAGTCAATCCAACACCATCGCGGGTAGATTGAACTATCTGAATCCTCTGTGCGCTCAACGTTTGAGTTAAGATGGACCGAAGCGAATTTCTTTGCTTGAGCGACTCACAGTACGAGTCTGTTCGGAAGATGGGAGGCATCTTTGGACAAGATGTCCTTCGCAGCTTGGCGGCGGCGACGCCTGCCGAGCAACAAGAAAGCGTGATCTCATCGCTCACGTCCGCGGGAGCTTGGAGACCACGATGGCCGCTCCCTAGGCAACCAGGCGTAAGCCGGTATAGCTGACGGTCCCCGCGTTTGAGGGGAAGGAAGGTGAGAGCCTTCACTTCTGTGTCCGTGAGGTGGAGGTCGTCATGAAGGCGGGTCTCATCTCGGACGAGCCAGTTTGGGTGGCGTTTGCCCTGTTCAACCTTGGTGGACGTGCCAATCACTGGGCATACACCATGGAGACGACATCTCCTGGATGCTTTGCATCCTGGACTCAGCTGGGTGAGCAGCTTCGAGCCGCTTCAACATGCAGCACATACCGGAAAGCTTCAATTACTGTTTGTTCCTTAAATGTTACGGGGTATTACGGTCATTGTTACTGTGTGCAGACGACGACTGCGAGTTCGAGCTGGAGACGTCGACATTCCAAAGCAGAACGTCGTGTTCCGGCAAGGATTCCACGTCGGCATCTCGTACCGAGTGCGCGGCCACAAGCGATGCACTAAGCTCAGCAGCTGCG
>NW_003303617.1:289475-290507 GCF_000142945.1 Phytophthora infestans T30-4
CAGCTGGGGATGATGGGTCAAGGGAAAGAAAGGGACATGCAGCCGAGCCTGGTAAGGGATTCAACAGATGAAAGACATAGAAGGTAGAAATCCAGGCAGGTATAGGCTTAAATATCAATACAGACCTGAATTTGCACAGTAACACGCAAGTGCCTTCCTGCCCTCAAGAACCGGAACTACATTGGCCGTACGAGCTCGGAGAAGGTTGGGAATTGCGAATCTAGTGTTGGTAGTAATAACTGGATAATACATTGGCCAGATCCTACACCCTAGTGAGCTTTTCCTTTACTTGTGCAGATCCGACAGGCTAACCGAATTTACTACTTGGTCGGTTACACCCTAGAGGTTCTCAACTCTCAAGATCCCGTCACAGGAGGCGGCAAGTACGACGCAAAGGAACTACAAAGGCAAGGGAACACACCCGCAAGGCAACCCTACGGCCAGATCCACGATCTAGGCCCCGGATCCATAAGCTCGAATATTCGCTTAGGATTCGGAACAATCCACGGACGCAGAGTGAAGATTTTCCACTGCTGCTCCACCCCATCCCCACGTCTCGCCAAGACACTCAAACTTCACCACTTGAACGCTTCGGAAGTTACCGAGAGAGCAAGATCCCGCCCTACCGACGGGTACACAAGGTGAGGAAAGTTCAGCAGAACACGGATCATCGGGGGACCCCCTCCGTTAGTCGGTGTCTGGGCGCAGTTGGTAAGTTGGATCTGGCAATCTCGCAGATTTTGCTGATCCCGCTACACCACAATGGTGCGCGTGCCCGGATCTTTTGGTGACTCGGGATGTCACCGTGAGTCCCAAGAAGATGCTCAAGTGAAGATTGAGCCAGGGGAAGAGGCGTCGTCGGAGGTCGGATCGACGAAGACGCTGCTGAATGAAACAAGATCCGCGGATCGATGGCGTTTTGGGAGGAGCTCTGTCGACGGAAGAGAGGTGGATCCGGATCCGGATCTAGAAGAAAAACCTCTCATATCCTCCCCAGGTCCCCTCGGGGACCCCTGCGGATCTTGACGCAAG
>NW_003303617.1:306777-308443 GCF_000142945.1 Phytophthora infestans T30-4
TACAACGACTGGCGTGGACGCTGGAACTGTGGCTTCTACAGAGGCGAAGCTCCCGTCTGACCCGCAGACAAGCGAGTCTTTGAAATCCGATAGCCTGTTGACCCCGTCTCTACGCAGGACGAAGACCGCCGATCGCGCTTTGGACATCTCGGGCGATGAGCCGGGGGTAACTGACAACACGACCTCCACAGCGCCGAGCCCTTCCTGCGCGACCTCGTTGGAGACAAGCGCACACAATGTTTCACGTTCGACGGATGATCGTGCAAAGAAAAAGGTATGACGACATGGCTCTATTGTTGTTAGTTTTGTTGCTCACTTCTACTGACGTTGCTTTTATTCTTTATGTTTGAATTCTGTTTCGTATCCAGCCAAGAAGACTGGTACATCGAATAAGGCTGACATCGAGAGAGGCGCCAAAGGAAAGCAACGGTGAGTGCTTCATTTTTACGTTGGTGTTTGATTTGAAGGAAGCTAATGTAGCTATAAGGCCCAAAAACAGGCAAACGTAAAGCAGTGGCCTCTAAAAAGACGACGCTGAGTGTAACGGGGTTACATGGTGTGGAACACACAGGGGTACGAAGTACCCGGAGAGTTAACAAACTCTCAGTACATAAGTTGGAGAGTTAACAAGGTCTCTCAGTACGTTGGCCGAAAGCCACACGTTATGCATTTGATTAGGTTTAAGTATGCTAGATAGTTAAACAGATACATTTACCCCTAGGCGGCTTGGCCGCAATAATAGTAAATAAAACACTTCTGGTTTTGAAGCATAAAAGTTAAGGTGTTAACTTTGAGCCCTGGTCTTGGGCTGTAAGTGTCCTTTGGATAAGGAACTTAATATTAGTGACTCTTTGAGTCGAACGTCTTCCTCTGACGCTAAAGCTACGGCATCCCCGCTGCACTTGGTAGCACTTGTAGTCAATCCCGCTCCTGAGTCGGTTGACTCTATCCTCTGCGAGGATGGAACACCCCGTGTTCGCGAATTTGCCCCCGGCGCAGCAGGACGCGCTTACTAAGCTTATGTCCTTGCTTGGCCCGGAGGGCGTGGCTCATCTTGCATCGCAAGGTCCAGAGGCGGTCACTGCCAGGCTGGAATCGTTCTCCCGCTACGAGAACGCGCTCTTGGAGCATGTCCAAGAGAAGATGAGCGCCGCAACGGCGGCGGCGTCGATGACGCGTGAAGAGTCTATGAGACTGAAACCGCTCATGGTGAGCGTAAAAACCTTCGAGGGGAAGGATGGAGAGAATCTCCTTCTCTGGACCCGTGAGGACGAGATGGCCATGGGATCGGCCCTGCTCCAGTCTGAGCATCAGCGCGTGGCGCTGGCTATCTCCAGGCTTGGAGGTCGCGCTCGCGAATGGGCACTAACGTGCGGCACGTCTGTTGACGCTGCATTTCCCACTTGGGATCAGCTGAAGCAACAGCTTTCGCGCGTGTTCGCGCCGCCTAATCAGGCGTACCGTATCCGGTCAAGGTTCTTTGCTACCCGCCAGGGTAAGAAGGATTTATTGGACTATGTCCAAGAGTTGAGAACTCTTATCGCCGGAATGGCGGCGGACTCTCTTCCGGAACTGGTCAGCGTGACCGTGTTCATGGAGGGACTTTCGTGTGAGCGCAGCTCGACGGAAGTGTTCCGTGTACACTCTAACTCTTTTGAAGAGGCGG
>NW_003303617.1:308897-316567 GCF_000142945.1 Phytophthora infestans T30-4
AGCCATGGAGAGTCTTAATTGACTCGGGAGCCTCGGGCAACTACGCCCGTCGCTCCACCCTGGAAGGGAGTCAGCTGTATGCTGAGGCACTGGAAGTGCCAACGAGAGATACGATCTCTGTCCGTCTCGCGACGGGGACACTGGTAACTGTGTCGAAGGTCTCTGTCGACCTTGGAGTGAAGTTTGAGAACTTCGATAGCGTGGAACGCTGTTTGGTCTTAGACCTGGATGCGAGGTATGACCTCATCCTTGGCATGGCATGGCTGGAACGTCATGAGCCATGGATCGACTGGAAGTCGAAAACGCTGGGTGCGTCGCACCCTGCTCCTAGTGGAGCTTTGGTGAGTCATGAACCCACCTCTGCTAGGAAGCAGAAGCGCTTTTGGCGCGAGCACGAGGCCGAGGCGGCCGTAGTGCTGGACATTGGTATGTCCGAAATTGTTAGCAACGAGGTTGCTGTTTGCCCTGAGGGCGTACGTGGTGCGGCACGTTATCCGCGGAGCGGTGCAGGTCAGGTCAATGACCAACTGCTGGGTCCTGGTGAGGACGAGCGCGGAGTGGCGCGTAATCCACTGAGTGGTATGAATCTGGTCGATGACCTACCGCTGCGTGACCCTAGGGTCGCGGTCGACTGCGAGTCGAGGCATCATGGGCGTGGCCCAGGAGATGCAGGTGAAGTGACACCTAGTTCACTGTGTGAAGGTCAAGAACCTCTTGGCTTCAGCCGAGTGTCTTGCGAGACACTGTATCCTCTTCGAGGAGTGATGGTGCTGCTGCACCCGGTGGTGGTGACGGAGATGTCGCCACACCGCCCTCATCCGGCCGGGCTCGGTCGCGGAGGGAGAGGAGAAGAAGACGCAGGGCGGTCTGTGACGTCTTCGACGTCGGACGATGCGTTCCAACGTGACGAGGCGGTGATGCTTCCACGTGATTGCTGTGAACAGCTGTATACACTCGTGAACGGAGTGACGGGGGGAGGTAGAAGGGCGATATCAGCCTTGATACTCTGCCCGCTGCAGATGCTCTGCTAGAGCTGGACGAGATGTCCATTGCCGAGTTCGGCGAAGCCTTAAAGTCAGGCGAGCTAGCCGAGGTGGTCTTGCTGGGACCTGAGGAGGAGTTGAACTCCTCATCCGTCGTGGACGACGCGGTCTTAGAGGACACCAAGAAGGCGCTGAGCGCAAGAAGTGGATCGGCGATCCTCAAAGATCCTTCGGATCCCTTCTACCCGGTGGTGAAGGAGTATGGAGACGTTGTCTCAAAAGACCCACCGACGGGCCTGCCTCCGGATCGAGGCGTGTGTCATGAGATTGACCTGGTTCCTGGAACCAAATACTGCGTAACAAGGCAATGGCCTTTGCCGAGAGAGCAGTGTGACGTCATTGACGCATTCTTCCGTGCGAAGCACGAGGCAGGGATGGTGCGTGAGAGTAAGTCTCCGCACTCGACACCCACGTTCTGTGTCAGAAAGCCGAACGGCAAGTGGCGCATTGTTCATGCTTTTAACAAGCTGAATGCGACCACTATCCCGGCGCAAACGCCGATTCCTCGCAAGGATGTTCTGCAGAACAACATGGTAGGCTGTACGTTGTACAGCGCGCTCGACTTGGTCGATGGCTACTACCAATTGCTCATGAGAGCGAGCGACATTCCGCTGACAGCGGTGAGTACTCCGAGCGGTATGCTCTGGGAGTGGCTGGTGATGCCCCAGGGGCTGTCGAACGCACCAGCAACGTTCAATCGTCTTGTGACGCAGTTGTTTAGGCCCCACCGGGCGTACGCTCAAACGTACTTTGACGATATATTCGTCCATAGTCGTGCCGAGCACGGAAAGTCAGACGTGGATAACCACATTGACCACTTGCGAGCGGTGCTCGAGTGCATGCGCACTAATAAGTTGTATGCCAACTTGGACAAGTGCGTCTTTGGCGCGGAGGAGATACCTTTCCTCGGGTGCTTCATTGGGAAGCGTGGCTTACGGGCAGATCCTGCCAAAGTCAAGGCCATCGTGGACTGGCCGGTTCCCAAGAACCAAAAAGACTTACGCAAGTGGCTAGGCTTAGCCAATTACTTGCACAAGTACAGTGCGAACTACGCGGAGATGGCTCGGCCATTATCAGATCTCCTTAAGAAGGACGCACCATGGTGCTGGAACGTCGAGCACGACGGAGCCTTTGAGGCTGTGAAGGAGAGCCTCCTCCAGGCTCCGATCCTTGCGCTACCGGACCCGGATAGTCCGTTTAGCGTCGTCTGTGACGCCTCCGATTTTGCAATCGGTTGTGCTTTACTACAAGCAGACGCCGAAGGGCGTGAACGCGTGATCGCGTTTGAGTCTCGCCAGCTCAAAGCTGCAGAGAAGAACTATCCAGTTCATGACAAAGAGCTACTTGCAATGAAGTATGCTCTAGTCAAATTCAGGGTACACCTGCTAGGCTCTAAGCCTTTTGTGATCTTTACTGATCATGCGTCGTTACGCACTGCGACACAGTCGCCTCATCTCTCTCAGAGAATGGCAAGATGGCTTTCCTTCTTTGCCGAGTATAACTTCGAGGTGAAGTACAAGCCGGGGCGGCTTAATGTAGTGGCCGATGCACTCTCGCGCAGGCCGGACTACGAGCTAGCTCATGTCACGACAGTGACGTCGTCAGTGCCTGACTTGATACGCGGAGCGTATGCACAAGACGACATGTGCGTAGCGCTGCTACGGGCTCTTGGGAGCGAAGCGTTTAAGGACTCTGACCAGGAATTGTCTGGGCGATTACGCGCGAGGCTGCATCGATACTCACTCGATGGCGGCTTGCTGTACTACAGCACCGACGCTGAGGATAACCCTCGTGTAGTCGCTCCTCATGATGAGGAACTCAAGTATCGAATCCTCTATGAGGTTCATGATACGCCCGTGGGCGGGCACTTAGGTCGGGAGAAGACCTACGGCTCGGTGAGCTCGATGTACTGGTGGCCCAAGATGTATAAGTGGGTCGGCACCTATGTACGCACGTGTGAGACGTGTCAACGGACAAAGTCCGCGCCGAGCACGGCAGCGCCATTGGCGAGTTTGCCTGTCCCGAAGGGATGCTGGCAGTCCATGAGTATGGACTTTGTGTTTGGCCTTCCCAAGGATAAGGCGGGAAACACAGGTATAGTGGTCTTTGTAGACCGATTGAGCAAGATGGCTCATTTAGCGGCAGTGCCGGACACCATTGATGGTGAAGGTACAGCTTTGCTTTTTTTAGACCGAGTCTTTCGCCAACATGGCTTGCCTGAGGCAATTGTCTCGGATCGAGATCCGCGCTTCACCGCGAAGTTCTGGACGTCCCTCTTCAGAGTGCTCGGCACTCGTTTGGACATGTCCACGGCGGACCATCCGCAGACCGATGGTCAAACCGAACGCGTGAAGCGCGTTGTGGAGGATACCCTCCGAAGCGTATGCGCTGAGGCGCAAAAACGCTGGAGCCAGATGCTCCCACTCGTTGAGTTCGCATTAAATAATGCAGTGCACGCCTCGACAGGCTACACTCCGTTCTATGTGAACGGCTTGGTTAACCCTCGCGTCCCACTGACGCCGCCACGCAGTGGCTCAAGGCTTGGTGGGGGAGGGATAGCCGAGCGGCTAGCTGATGTCAGCCCTGTTGCGGTTCGCAAGCAAGTCGATGACTTTGTCTCTTTGAGACTGAGCGTAATGCGTCAAGTACGCGACGCTATGGCTGAAAGCCAAGACACGCAGAAGGAACATGCAGATGCCAAGGGCAGAAGCAATGTTGAGAGGTTTGAGGTCGGTGACCAGGTTTTATTAAACGCTAAAAACCTACCTACTCATGCAGTGTCTGCAGTCTTCAAGACGAAGTTAAGACCTCGGTTCATAGGACCGTTCAGCCTCATAGGCGGGGAAGGGCCTAGCGTATACGCTCAACCTTCCGAAGAAGATGCGCACGCATCCGGTCTTCTATGTCGGCTTGCTTAAGCCATACCAAGACCCTGCTCAGGTGAGCGCGGAGGCGTTGGCACCAACGGCGGCTGGGCCACGGACAGCTGCAGGGCAGCAGGTGGTAGAGCCACGGGAGGCTGAACGACAGCAAGTGGTGGATCCACAGATGGCTGATCAACAGCATGTGGCAGAGCCACAGGTCGCGGAACGAAGTGCTCGAGATGCAGGAGCAAGCCAAGCTGAACGCTCAGCCGAGCGACTGGACGCTCAAGGTCCGAGACCTGGTAGTGAGTCAACAATGATGGCTCTAACCTATTCCACAAGGTGGGATCATCTCTTCGAGATCGACCGATGGGCGGTGAACGTGAGCGTTCGCGTCGTGGACGCCGGCGTCGTATGGACGCAGACGCCGTTCCGGCAAGTGCTGACTCTCCCCGCGAGAGCCCAGCTGAGGCAAGGCCTCCTCCAGCTCTGCTCGATGAGCATGGTGAGCTCCACTTTCACGTGGAACGCCTTGTGGCGTGGCGTAGACGTCAGGGTCGTACCCAGTACTTGGTGAAGTGGAGGGGTTACCCTCACTCACAGAACTCATGGGAGTTTGAGGCTATCCTCCGGCAAGATGCCCTGACGTCGTTGACGCTTACGACCGGGCACATCATGTGCCGAAGCGCCACCATGGCGTGCGACAGCGTCGCCAGGCGCTGGGCGCCTCCCACTAGAGTGGGGAGCGATGAGGTCAGTAGTTGAGCTCAGGCTCTGACCAGTGGCTGCAGCAGCCAGCTCGTACGTATGAGCGGTGCTCGCAGCGGGAGCAGGAGGTGGAGAGACCTCGTAGTGTTAGGGACATGGTCCCGAAGGAAGCAGGTGCTTCGTGTTGTGCTGAACAAGGTTCAGGCACAAGCGTCTCGATAGACGCATAGTTGTTTTGAAACAACTTGCTCGATGAGCATGATCCAAATGTGGATGCGCTGTAACAGCGAAAGTGGTGTCCCGCACGGGGATCGAACCACTGGCCTTTGGCTTGACAGGCCGGAGCTCTACCATTGAGCTACAAGGGCGATGCCCGTACGTCAGTCCGAGAACGGACTACTCATGGTATGAGAGGGCTGCGCCCGGGTGGATTTGAACCACCGACCTGTGGCTTTCAAAGCCAGTGCTCGACCACTGAGCTAAAAGGGTGTTGCCCTTAAGCTTGTCCAAGCGTGAACAATCGTTCATGGAACGAGAGGGCTGTGCCCTAGTGGGTTTGAACCACCGACCTATCGCTTGTGAAGCGAGTGTTCAACCGCTGAGCTGTTGTCGACGACTCGAATGAGTCAAGAACATTGCTCTAAGCGATTTGCAGCTCTTGGAGAAGGCGCGGAGCGCGAGCGTAGGTCTGAGACCGCTTGAGAGCAAGATGCGCGCTGCGCTTGGAGCATTGGGCCGTGGGCCGACGACGAAGAGTTGGGCATCAACGATGCGTAGGCGTTTGTGAGCTCACGAAGCTGTACAACGCTGGTGTGAGGTGTAGTAACCTCCGCCGTCTTAACAAGACGTGACCTCGCTGAGGAGAGTTTCGAGAACGGAATGTTCTCATCTTAGTGGGGGAGAGTGTAACGGGGTTACATGGTGTGGAGCACACAGGGGTACGAAGTACCCGGAGAGTTAACAAACTCTCAGTACATAAGTTGGAGAGTTAACAAGGTCTCTCAGTACGTTGGCCGAAAGCCACACGTTATGCATTTGATAAGGTTTAACTATGCTAGATAGTTAAACAGATACATTTACCCCTAGGCGGCTTGGCCGCAATAATAGTAAATAAAACACTTCTGGTTTTGAAGCATAAAAGTTAAGGTGTTAACTTTGAGCCCTGGTCTTGGGCTGTAAGTGTCCTTTGGATAAGGAACTTAGTATCAGTGACTCTTTGAGTCGAACGTCTTGCTCTGACGCTAAAGCTACGGCAGCCCCGCTGCACTGAGGAAGGGTGCAGCCTCGAATTCGCAGTCAAAAAGGAGCAGGAGAGTATCGTCGGGCTCGGGATCCGGTGAAGGTAAGGATACGGTGTTTAACTATGTCATTGTTGCTTCCGTAACGCTGCTCTGATAACGTTGCTCAGATCACGTTGCTCTCGTAACGTTGCCTCAGTGACTAATAATATTTGCTTCGTTATATCGTACATAGACACAAGTACATCATCCAAGCAGTCACGATGAGTCTTCTCACCGGGTATTCCAAGTCCGAATACTGGAGATACTGAAACAGTCACAACTGACAATGAGTTGAAGTACCCACCCAAGTATCATACCCTTTTAAAAATTTGCCGGCGAACCAAGCTTCGGTCCAGGTACGAAAAGAAATGCCTCCGCTACGCTTCGGCGGGAAAATTATTAGAAAAACACTGAATATATGTCCCTAAAACGACTTTTTTAAATTTCATACAATTTAGATTACCAGGCACGGCATGTTTCTAAGCAGTCTCTAGTAAGCCTTGCATTTATTTATAAAAAAACTGAGCCCCCAGCATCATGTTTACCTGTTTGTAAATAATTACTCTAAATGTCTTGATACAATCACTTTATTATTGTTGGCTATCGCTTGTATCTTCATCTTCCGCCTAAAACACCACCTGCACTTCAAATAACATTTATACAAACGCTATACAATATGTTTAGCTCACAGCAGCGCAAAAGATAGGAATGACCAATCTAGCCTGCACTACTTACCCGCTTGTACTGCCGGTTTGATTGATCTCTCATACCAAACTTAATGAAAGCTAAAACATATTTAAATTGTAACATATTTAATGCATTTAGCGTTCATTTTGTGCTGATTCAGAATTAGTCATTAGAAACTCCAATCTGTGTCAGTTTTTGATTAAAGCATTTGAATAATAGGTCGCAAAACGCCTTCTTACTGTTGTTGTTGACGGCGGTGTCCGCCTTGGAAATATTGTGATGAGCGCCAAGCGCCCCACCGTTTTCGAAGCCACGAAAACTCAAGCGGACAAATATACGTGATTATTTGTCGTCCCCAAGCCCTGGTAACATCCATGCAAGCCGCCATCAAAACCCGCTAAGAACAACAAGCAACTGCACGTGGAGTGGACGGTCGACCAGACGAAGTGAACTTAGCTGATTCGGATTCTGAAAAACAGCAGCACGCTGTGATAAAGCTGAGAACGAATATTGTGTGCTTCTCGAGCTACGATTAATGCGTTGCTCGTTTACGTTGCTCATAACGTTATCCAGCTGAGCAACGTTACTGCGCTGAGCACAGTTATTGATTATTGAAAACGGAATGCTTAACGGATACTAACGGTTATGGTGCTAATAGTCGATGCGTATTAGCGATGATTTCATTTTACGATACATTGAAGCTTGCAAAGGCGTGGTCAGGAGATATGGCCTGGCATGGCCAGCATTGGCTCGACATTAAGCTGGTCATGTGGATGTTTTAGCGAAGTAGACAAGAACGGCTAATCTAAACGCTGTTGGTCGGAGCCTACGATACGGTAAAATGGCGACGGAAATCATGGCGATGTACGCTAAGTACTCGCTACGATCATTGAGGGCGTTTCTACGTTTCGTGAATTTGGTGGGAGTGATAAGCTATCACAAAGTGGTCTGACTGGAGCGGGTGTAAATTCATGGGCGGTGGCCCGCCCTCTTGCAAATGGACGGGGACCTCCTCTTAATAATATATCATCGTAACGATTGGGGAAGGGGTCACTTTCCTCACACGCGATAAAAAATCTCATTTTTTC